>NW_013667497.1:21917-32811 GCF_000517525.1 Limulus polyphemus
AATGCACAACGTTTCGACAAGGTTTTGTCATCATCATCAAAACCTAGTCGAAACGTTGTGCATTTGCTGTTATGTTAAACTTATATTAGTTTTTCTTCATTACCCATTCCAGCCGTCTCCAGCCATTATTAGTCTCAAAGTGGGTTCCTCGTCATCGAATTTCAGTAATTTGTTTTCCAGCCTAGACCAACAAAGGGTAAAATGCGTATTCACTGTCTTGAAAATGTTGATAAGGCACTTCAGTTTCTAAGGGACCAACGAGTTCACCTTGAAAATCTTGGATCTCATGATATTGTGGATGGAAGTGCACGTTTGACACTAGGTCTCATCTGGACTATTATTCTTCGTTTTCAAGTAAGAACCTTTTTATAGTGACCACTGTTATGGAAAAGTCTAATTTTTTGAAACAATAAAACAAACATTTTTTTATGGTTCCTATATTGTGTGTGTTTTATGAAATACACATTTGCACATATTTGAATGGAGTGTGGTTCTAGAAGAATTATCAAAGATGTGAATAAGATGATGTCATGTTGAACTACTATCCCTCCAATTTCATGGTATATGTATATATTTTTTATAAATCTCCAGGGCTTTTCAGTAGCAGTATGAAACAATATCTATACATTTATATACATAGAATGTTTAAAGGATTTAACTTGCTCTTAGAGTATTTTCGTGTATCAGAATAATGGGTATCAGAGGAAATGTATCTGAAGAGGCACTTTGATTTTTTAATAAAAATGCTATAAAAAATTAAGTAGGAATTTGGTGATCTAAAAATTAGGTTACTTTTGTTTTTCAATAAGAAGACAGATTTGACATGACAAAGTAACTATAACTTAATGGATATCTGCCATGCAGAATTTAGCCCAAGAAAAGAAGCTGAAGCTATGATTGGAGTTTGAATTTGAAATAAATACAGTACAGTCACGTCTGTCAAAATGTTTTGATGGAGTTTAGTTACATGTATTTTTCTGATATGCTTATGCTGTGTTTTTATTTGGCAGGTTTGTTGTTTCATAAAGGTGCCTATAAGTATGTACACAGTATGTTCAAAATGTTTTGATGGAATTTAGTTACATGTATTTTTCTGATATGCTTATGGTTGTGTTTTTATTTGGCAGGTTTGTTGTTTCATAAAGTATGTACACAAGATGTTCAAAATGCTTTGATGGAATTTAGTTACATGTATTTTTCTGATATGCTTATGGCTGTGTTTTTATTTGGCAGGTTTGTTGTTTCATAAAGGTGCCTATAAGTATGTACACAAGATGTTACAAAAATTGGGAAGACATTTACTTTTGCGGATTCCTCAAGTTAACTAATTGTTTAAGATGTAATACTAAGTGTTATAAAGCTTTATTTTCTTTTCTTTAAGGAAGAAATTGGTCATTAAAAACAAGGGAATCTATTTTACTTTAACAGTAGGAGACAAATGATGATAGGTAAACAGAATTCATGCAAAACAAAAACTCCAAATGAAAGTGGTGTGGAGAATTAATTTAATTAATAATACCATAGGTTAACTCAAACTAACTGAAAATGAAATTAAAGGAAGGGAAAGAGTAGATATATTTGTTTCATTTATTTCATATATTTACAAGATTTATTTAGGCAGTTGTGTTTGTAGTTTTATTTTTTTCTCAACATTGTGGCTTAAATTTACTGTACTACTAATGCCTAGTATATTTGATAAGCAATTCAAGTCCCCACATCTATATTGAGGAAACTCAATATTATCACATGTATTTTTCACAAATGTTATGTCATATCCCATGTAATCAGCTCTTTCTTGTGAGTCAGTTTACCCACAGTGCAGAAATTAACACATCCTAAAGGCCAATTTCTCCCATTTTTGACCAAGTTACCTTGTCTGAACTTCAAATTTCTCGTAACTCTTTACTCGTTTTGTCTAATCAACTTCTGTAGTTTTAGGTTTCTTAGAATGATCTTTAAGCAGTTGAATTCTGTGTATCTCAGAAAAGGAATGGCTCTTAGTTTTTTTTTTTCCCATCCATTTCATCCCCCACCCATCAACCTTTAAATGTATTTATTTCTTATTAGGTATGTGAATAATTTGTGCATTTTTGTTTTTGTTATATTTTTACTACTTTTAATAAAGTCTCAACAAGTTATGTTCACATGATTCTTTGATAATACCAAATGCAAAATACAATCAAAACAAGTTAACCAAACGTTATCTATGCCAGTCTATCAACTTTGAGGCCCGGCATGGCCAGGTGGTTAGGGTGCTTGGCTCGCAATTTGAAGGTCACGGGTTTGAATCCCATGTCACATCAAACATGCTCACCTTTTCAGCCATGGGAGCATTATAATGTGATGGTCAATCCCACTATTCATTGGTAAAAGAGTAGCCCAAGAGTTGGCAGTGGGTGGTGATGACTAGCTGCCTTCCCTCTAGTCTTACACTGCAAAATTAGGGACGGCTAGAAAAGATAGCCCTCGTGTAGCTTTGCGAGAAATTCAAAACAAACTAACAAATCTGTCAACTTTAAGTTAGTTTTAAGTATACATTTTTAATTTCACCAAATGTTTTAGGCAATGAAAAAAGTTTAAAGGGAATAGTGGTGGTGCTAGTATGTTTGAAAAGTTTTGTACAAGTCTATGCTAAACAATTAACTTTCTCTCCTAGTAGAATATAGCCTTTGATCTTTGTTGTGCCCGAGGGAAAGATTTTTTTAAATTACAATGTCACTTAAGATTCCAAATTAAATCTTTTAGTCATTTGTTGCAAAAATCCAGTCAGGTGCTAGAATTGTAACTGCAAGTTGCATATAAAATAATCAATAGTGCTCCAAAGATCATACAGAATTTGATTATTATTATTTTTGCCTAATTACCATTTGATGAATTTATAAATCTGGGGTTTCAGTTGTACATAAAGATCAAGATGACACAAAAATGCAAGGACATGCTAAAGTTAGATTAATATTTACTCTCTCAAAAGTCAGTGGTAAAAGTGACATATAATCAAATTCATTTTTTAAGATTTTTACACATTGTTTAATTTGATCAATTAGTTACTGTGCAGGAAACATCGAAATCAGTTTACTTGTTTGTTGCCTAACAAGGTCATCAAGTTACAATACAAAATTAAGACTCATTTTTGTAATTAAATGTATGCTTCTTAAAACAAATTCTGTTATTTTTCCTACTGAGATGGCATAGTGGGTGTTGGTTCACAAGTTTTATGCTATTTAGCTTCTAAATTAATTGTATTATATGCTAAATACAAGGTAGTTCAAGTGTCGTTACCATTACTATAACTTAACTGGTTAAGGATGTATTGCTTGCATAGTTACAAAAATTTAGAATGTAACATTTGTGTAAACTTAATAGAAATGTGCCCATATTTAGATTCAAGATATCACTATTGAACAAGTTGACAGTCAAGAAACTAAATCAGCTAAGGATGCCTTGCTGTTATGGTGCCAAATGAAAACAGCAGGCTATCCAAATGTCAATATCCGCAACTTTTCTACCAGTTGGAGAGATGGGCTTGCCTTCAATGCACTAATCCATAAGCATAGGTAAGTAAAATTTCTATCATTGTAAAATTTTTCATGGATATTTGATTTACTTTTTTAATTACAGTGAAAAAAAATTATCTTTGACTCATCTTGTGATATTTTAGCATTCTCTGATTTCAGGAATTTAGGATTTATGTTTTGTTAATTACATTTCCACTAAAAATATAAGTGCTTTTTTTTTCAAAATTTTAAAATGGATGTTTACGAAATACCTATTAACTACAGCATAACACGGAGATTCAAAAAATGAAAATATTATTAAAGCATAGAAAAGTTTTGTTTTTAATTTCTATTAGAAAAGAAATTCTATGATAATTTCCTACCAATTGGCAGTTTCCCACTTTTTTTTTCATACATGCTACTAGCCATTTATAAGATCAATGCAAATCCCAAGAGAAAAAAAAAGTGATATTGGAAAAGGGGTTGAGTTGGAAGCAGGGAAAAAAAATTATCTTTCATATGCCATGGTAATTATTCACCTTTCAACAGGACATGGGTTTTTCTTGTCTTTTCCTCCATTGGTCCTGGTAGACAGTGCTGATGCTTGTGTCAGTTCATTCATAGGAGCCTAGGCAAGTGGTTTAGGGTCAGTAGAGTTGGCTATTGATGTTGAGATGGGTAGTGGTCATCTTTGTTGTTTTTTTTCCAAGACATGATAGTTCATGGTGCTTCAGAAGTTTGGGTGCTCAGACGGAGGATTCAAGACTGCTGGAAGTTTAGTAGAATCTGATCCAGGTGTTTTTTGTCCACAAATTTTGCAATGATTTTCCAGGTGTCCTGAGGACAAGGTCAAAGTCATCATAATCCAGTAGAAAATCTTCCATATTGAGATAATTTTTTCTGGCTAGTTGTTGGTCTAAAACAAAATAGCCAGTGGTCAAAAATCATAACTTTTTTGTAATAAAAGTTAGAATTGAAAACTCCAAGTTAACTCATCCTCTGGTAGATCAGAAGTCTAATTAGAAATGGCACAGCCAATCGGGCCACTACCTGACTTAACTTTTTATAAGACTAGTTAATAATCCAAGTGTTAATACACTCACCTTTTGCCAGCACTGAAGAATGTGCTATCACATACACATGTAAATATGCACTCTACCTAGCATTTATGGGGTACTGCACATACAACTATGTTAGTTAGATCTCTGACCATATCACATCCATGACAATGGATCTACTGCTCAAAAAATACAGCCAACTCGCATATTCAAAAGTTTCTTCCACTATTTATTTGTTTGTCGAAAAGAAAGGGCTGGTTCAAGTAGAGAGGAGAGGATCTGGTGCCAAAACGAGAGGGCTAGTTCCAGTAGAGAGATGGAAGGTAGAAATGACTTCATAAGTTATGACCACTGGTTGTGATCTTGAAGGTTACGTAACTTGTATGTTCACACCATCAACTTGCCTTCCGATACAAGTTAAATATATTCCAAATAAATAACTAAAACCCATGTTGAACTGGCCTAAATTATTGTCAAGTGAATAAAATAACTATTCAAGACCAGAATGTACTGATTGTTTTTAAGGATTTGGGGCTGAGGAACAGCTATATTCAGGCCTGTTTTATGTAAAGGGGATCCTACTACTCTGCAAGAGTTTACACTGTTGTTTCGGTTTTTTTTCATTTGGCAGAGTGAATAGCACATCATCTCTTAATGTCTTAAGAGGAATGTAGCCAGAAAAATCACTTCTGCATGGTTGTGATTGTGTAGAACAATCCTTGTAGTATCTAAAGTCCAAAGTAGCATGCCTTAGAGCATTGGAAGCATAAGGTGCAATGTTGGTTTGTTATCATATTCCTTTGACTCATAACAGTGGTATGGCATACCATCCTGCACCTACAACTAATCATACAATTGCCATGTGTTACATGTGTCACCACCTCTTTTCTCCTGTTTGTTTTTCATCTTGCTGTATTTGAGTTCTTCAGTTTATTGTTCCTAAAGTTCTTTGTCAGTCATTTGTGACGTCCATTCATAAGCAGAATCATTATTGTTTATATATTTCATTGTCACTACTGCTGCAGTGGCTTTGAATGGTGCACAAGGATTTAAATATTAATGGATGTACATGTTATTAGTGGTTGACAAAGTTGGAATTATTTTCTGCTGCTGACCCAAATGGTAAAATGAAGTTATACTTTGTAGTGTCGTTATCCAACACGTAATCGTACGTACTGAAATTATCAGCCATTTTACTTATGCATGGCTTTGAATAGTGAGCCTTGTACAATTAATGGTGGTAATGTTTGACATTTACTACAAATGAAAACAGTTCCATGTTTGTAATGCATTGTCAGTGTTCAGAAGCAGTTAGCTAACACATGCGTACATGAGAGTGTGCTCCATATTCTTGTGTATCTGTGAAAATGCTGTTCATACATTCATGTTTAATAAGTAGTAATTACAAGAATAAGTCGGCACCAGTGCCTTGATCAAAGAACTTTTTTTAGGGCCTGGAATACTTGCTTCCATTTTTGTGTTAATCAAAAGTTCATGTTAACCTTAGTCAATGCAGATAGTGATATGGCTAACTTTGAGAAATTGGCCACTGACAACTGACAGTATGAAAAAAAACCCCACTAAGCTATGATCTTTCTGTTTGGTCTCAGTCTGACTTCTTCAATTTTTGCAAGATCATTGGACATTCCATCCATAGTTATTATGTGACCAAGTAAGCCTACTTCCATGTACGTAAACACAACTTTCCTAGTTTCAACTATAATCCTGTATTCCTGATAGGCTAAAACACCATTATCAGCTTCTCATCAACAACCAAACCAAAATTGCACTACCATAGATGAAATATCATTCATTGCAGCCCTTTAGTGGAGATTCCACCAGCATCTTGAAAGTGGCATGTGCATTACACAGTAAATAACATGTCAGAGTTTATACACTGAAAGCAGTTTTGTGTTTTATTTTCATTTAACAATTCAATTTGTCAGTAGCCAGGATTCAAAATTAGTCGGTAGATCAGTAGGCACATTACAGTGCACCTAGACATTTGTCCTTCCATGTAAAAAGAAAAGACATCAACATGTCTTACAGTATTCACCTTCCAAAAGCCCATGCAGAACCTTGGCATTCTTTCTTCTAAACAATAGTGCTGGTGATGACCAAATACCTTCCCAAGGTTGTATTATTCTGTTTTTCAACATCTGCTCTTTCTCAGTGGTGGTATATAATGCCTATTGTTCCAAGGAAGACTATGTAATGATGGTTGTATCAGACATGCAATCCTCTATTTGTGTGATGTGCTATTACTGCCTTACCAAGACAGCCATGTGGTACTACTAAAACATCAGCAAATTCCATGAGTTAATTCACCGAGTTTCTGTCACTGTTGACTTCACATTAGTAGTGCAGTTTCAGGTTCTTGTGAAGCCATACATTTACCTTCAGACATGGAACATCCGTTGTGATGCCAGACTTCATCCACTATATGCATTTCACTTTTCTCTTTCCTTTTCTAGTACCTTTTTGTCCAGAAGGTGATGAGAACCCTTGGTCCAGGAGAAGGCTTCTCATACTCCTTGAAAAACTCTTAAATTGTGTCCTCATTTCAGCTTCAGAAAGGTGACATGTTTAGAAATGTTAAAACATAGTGTATTTGGGACTTTAGATCAGTCTAAAATAAAATTATTTTTATTGTGTAAACTAAAAAAGATTGTTGTTTTTAACTGTATTTATTTCTGATTTTACACAAGTGTCCAAGAAGAATTTATTTGTTAATATGTTTTGTTCTGTTTTTACTAATAATGAGTATTTATTCTCAGACCTGACCTGATACAGTACGAGAGACTTTCCAGATCCAATGCAATGTTTAACCTCAATAATGCTTTCAATGTAGCTGAACAAAAACTAGGCCTTACAAAATTGCTAGATGCAGAGGGTAAGTATATATTGCATTAGTACGAGATTTTTTAATTCTACAAAAAAGAATAATGGAGTCCTGGTAGGTTAGTGACTGTTGCTTAGAAACCTACTGGTTTAAGCTGTGGTTTTGAGTTAATTTAGCATGGTACAGTATAATATGTAGTTCAATGTAATATGTAATTGCTTGTTACAAAAGACCAAGTAACTATCATTTCGGGTATATAAAAGAAGTTTCAACATACTTTTCAATTGCACTTTTTCAGTAGAAAAATATATGAATAAGGTTTTAGGTATTGTTAACAAATTCTAAACCAAACCATTTTCCTACCTTCTGCCATAAATATCAAGTGTAGACATGCATGCTCTTTGACATAATTCTGTAATATAAAGGTACTAGTCCATTGTTCATAAGTTGTACAATGAAATGATTGACCAAATATTATTTTAATATTATATTGGTAGTTATTTCTATTATTAGTTTAGTGGTCTACTAATACAAGATGTTTTTTCAAACATTATGTAGTTTCTTCTACACATTATAATTGGTCATCATAGCTGTGCCAGAACTGCTTTATAAGCACAAATGATAAGAAATGGTTAAAATGTTTTTTGCATTGTTTCAAAAACTTTCCATATTGATAGAGTTGGAGCCTTTTTTGTTTTTACATAGTGCTAAAGATCTTTTTTTAGTAAAAATACAACAATAAAATCCTATGCCATTTGAGTATAAAATATTTCTTAACTAAAGTAAAACTGCATCTTTACTATTAAAAGATCTAGAGTTGTTACTGTGCACAGATGAAGCTTGTTTTTCATAGTTAGCTTTGTGAAAAACAAATTAGAGGCTTATATCCACTATTGTCAGAATATGAAGTTTATATGGAAACAAGTTTCAACATTTTCACATGTCTTCTTCAGTCCAACTTATCTTTATTTTATAATGGTCGTTCCAAGTCCCTTGAGGGCATGTGATGCCAGTAAGGGGTTCAGTTTATAGAGAACTTCTGAAATGTTGAAATTTGGCAATTTTTAAACTAATGAATTTCTGCAGTTTTTCTTTTAACATAATTTCTAGTTTTATGCATTATTTTGGCTGATTTCTAAGAGCCTTCAGAATGTCATCATATGACCCTTGATGAAGAAATCAAAAACATTTATACAAACTTCAAATAGCTACAGTATCCTATGTGTTTTATCAAAAATGCCCATCATAAGGCACGGAAGATATGTTATAGGAACAATAGCCAGCACACAGCACCATCTACATAACAAAATACTCAGCGTCAACTACAGTTCTAATATCGTGGCTCTAGAGAAATGTCTCAAAAACAATAGTTTCAAAGTTGTTTATAAATATCCCAACACCATTAAGAGCTTCCTAACCTTGAACATGTCTGCTCCTCAAAATAAAGAACAAGGAGTCTATATAGTCTTGTGACATAGTTTATGTGAGTGAAATGGGTAGAAATTTAGATACAAGACTTGCATGACATAAATGGGATGCTAAAAATGGTGAAACAAATAGTTATTTTTCTTGACATGAGAAATCTTGATCATATAATCAACTGGAAATCTGCCAAAATTATACACAAAACTAGAAATTATGTCCAAAGAAAATTTGTAGAAAGTTTGTTAGTTCAAAAATTGCCAAACTTCAACATTTAAGAAGGTCGTTATAAACTGAACCCCTTATTAATGTCATATACCCTCAAGGGACTTGGAACAACTGTTATAAAATATACTGTACATTCTTCTCTCACAAAGAAAAGATGGACTGAAGAGGACATGTGAAAGAGTCAAACATTGTTTACATATAATCTTCTTGTTCCAACAATAGTAGATGTAAACTTTATTTTATATTACTTTTTTTGGTGAATTATGGAGTAACAATGAGAAAGTGACTTTCACAAACGCAACAGCATACTTGCCTTCCCTTTATAAAAAAAGTGTAATTTTACTTATGTATTTCCTTAGTTCCACAATATCATTACAATTAGCTACAGCTAGCAAGAAAGAACGTTGCTAAGAAACTTTCAATTGGTCTTAAACGTAACAAAGAGCGTTGCTAGGCAACTTGAAATTAGTCTTACATGCAACAAAGGGCGTTGCTAGACAACAAATAATTAGTCTTATACGCAGCAAAGGGCGTTGCTAGACAACAAATAATTAGTCTTACACGCAACAAAGAGTGCGACTATACAATATGGAGGCTGTTGATAAACAAAGTAAACTTGTAAATTCAATATATCTGAATCAGGTAAAATATTAATCTGAGAAAAAAAAATATCTATCAATATATGTATATATACTGTGAACTTTTACATTGGTGTTATCTAGTTGTTGTTTTTTTAGATTATGCTTCATTGTGAATATACACAGATTTTTCCTCATTAAGCTAGCTTCGATGTTAAGAGATTCCTCACGGTTTGAGGCTTCGCATGTTGTGACATATTGGTGTCTAGAGTAACTCAAAATATTAGTAGAATTGTATCGAAATTTTACATTTCAAGTTAATGCAACTTAACAAATAGTAACATTGGTAGTAGTAACCTGTGATGACGAACTTTGAATGTAGTCCAAAACGTTCTATCAAAGCCAAAAAAAGTTCATAAAAACTGCAGTCTAACAAAAACACTGGGTATATTATTTGATTCCAAATTAGATAATCAACTACATATACTATGGTTAATGACCACGTTTAGTTTTCTCCCTATGTTTTCAACTCGTACAATGTTTACTGCTCTCTCCCTCTCTCTGCCATGGCTAAGTTTTTGATTAAACATGTGATTATGGTTGTTCTCTCGATCTTCGAACGCACATACCGTCAGTTAGACTAACTATTCAGTGGAATCTAGCCTGTTTATAGAGAAGCTAGCTTATTCATAGGGACTCTAGCCTGTTTATGATGACTCTAGCCATGTTCATAGAGAAGCTAGCCCTTTATGAGGACTCTAGCCTGTTAATGGGGAATCTAGCCTGTTTATGAAGACTCTAGTCATGTTCATAGAGAAGCTAGCTTGTTCACGAGAACTCTAGCCTGTTCATAGAGAAGCCAGCCTATTCATGATGACTCTAGCCTGTTAATGAGGAATCTAGTCTGTTAATGAGAAATCTAACCTGTCCAAGAAATTGATAATTTAAAGTCCAGAGTGCTCAGAGGTGAATGGTCTTAAAAATTCATGACTTTGCTAAAGCTGTCCAAAATTTCTTTATAAATTTACGATCAGCGCTGGTCAATGACTGGAAGAAATACCAGAAAAAACAGAAGTAACCGGAGTAACGAGTTGTTAATGTTTTAAATTGTTTAAGAAACAAAAACGATGTATAAATTGAAAAATAGTTAATGAATTACAACTAAAGATATACGAATCGGATGAAAAATTCTAGAAAGAAAAAAAGTACTTGAGAGTAACAGAAGACAATTGTATTTCCAAGATATGTTGGACCCGGCATGGCCAGGTGGTT
>NW_013667497.1:33705-53759 GCF_000517525.1 Limulus polyphemus
TACATTTGCTGTCATGTTAAACTTGTATTAAAGTTTTTCTTCATTACCCATTTAAGCCGTCTCCAGCCATTGTTTATATTACTTTATACGGTATTGTGTATTTACTCGCTATCAAGTTAGAGGCTTTTTTGTTGTAAATTGATTCGTCATACAGTTATTGCAGATCTGCTAATGTGTTTTAAGATTGTAAACTTAGAATTGTTTTTTTAAGTTTTTAGTTAAGCATAAAATAAATTTATAAATCTACAAAATCAATAAAGTACAATATTTTTGAAAGTTTTTAAGGTATATTTATTGTGCTTGAAAATAACAACCAAGAAAATAGATCCTGATAAATTGTATTCAGATGGCAAAATCCAATTCCAGTAGTTTTTTTTATCAGTTGTGTTCTACTGGTAGATCTGCTTCTACATGCCAAAACATAAATGGAAATTTACAATTTCTTTTTTGTACCCTCAACACTGAGGTGTTAATGTTGAGAAATTCACATTTTTTTGATGCCTGATCAAAGTGGAAAGTTATTTTTGAATTATGGTGGAAGAATATCTTTTAAAATCTTTTTTTTTTCTTAATATGTATAGGTTGAGTAATTTTAGTTTATATTGTTTAATCATTGACTCTGAAGTTTGAATAAATTACATTTATTCCTACAACTTAGATGTGTTTGTTGATTGTCCGGATGAAAAGTCCATCATCACCTATGTTGTCACTTTCTATCACTACTTCTCAAAAATGAAAGCAGAAACAGTTCAAGGCAGGCGTATTGGAAAGGTAGTGAAAACTTCCATTATTTTTTTTTTTTAAACTGTATTTATGAAAATATTTGTTATTTGGGTATTATGAATTGTTTATTATATGTAAGATTTTTTTTCTTACTCATAATTAGGAATTATGTGCTTATGAAGCTGATTGAAAGTATATTATTGCTCAAGGACATAAACATTTGTACATTTGTTACATTTTACCGTATGAAAGATTAAATGTAATTTTGTTGCAAAACCCCCAAATTGAATTTTTTGAGAAGATTTTATGAATATGAGTGTATGTATATATGCAAGGTACCTCTAGGTCTGTTACACTGGGCGAAGGATTAGCATTACCCACAGGTTAACATTCCAGACTGTGGATCTGAGGTTCTTTGGTTCGTACCTTATCACCACCATGGGTGTATTACAAGTAGTGACAAGAGTAGCCTAAGAATTGTTAGTTGGTGGTATTGACTAGCTGCATTCCCTCTAGTTTATCACTTCAGGTTTAGAGACTGCTAGCATGGATAGTCTTTGAGTAGCTTTGTGTGAATTTCAACGAACAAACACTGTGCAAATTGAACACTCCCTAAAACAAACTATCTACTTGACAACATATGTTTGCTCTGATGATTATTAGAACTTATTAAAAACTTTCAGAATCTTCAGGTAAGATTCAGACTAAATTACAACACAATAACATTAAACTAAAAGGGTTGAAATTCTAAGATCTGAACAACAATTAATTGAAATTGAATATTTTGAACAAAAAAATCTGAATTTTAAAAATTATGCTTTATATTTGGTTAATTAAATCTCCATAGAGAGACATATTCTTCTTTCTTTCTTTCTTCTTCCAAACGCTTTTCGATCGACTGCCATTCCTTCATTTCTACGCAGATTGACTTGAAACTTGGTAGGTTTATAACTTGGTCCAGTATACTCGTAAGCCTATTTAAGCATTTTATGGACTCAAAGATCAAACAACCCAAAAATGTATATTTTAGGCTCCTGTGTGGTCATACTTACAGCAATCAATATGGAAATTGGAAAAATTATAAATTTTCATGCACCCAATACATTGGTATACCAAAAAAGCTGGATTTGCCCATTTGGAGCCTCTTTAGAAGGGTCAGGGTTCAGAAAGGTAGACTTGCCCATTTTCAGTAATTATAGGGGTCAAGTTGCCACATATATAGTGGGACATGTCTATTTTTGGTCCCTGTATGGTGGAGTCAAAAGGTTAAATAAACCCATAATTTTAGGGGTTTGGTCCATTTCTTAGCCATATTTTGACCAATTTTCGTGGGATTTGGTACTAAGATACTTCTTGCATGTCCCAAATGAAGATATAGCCAGTTTGGGAACTTTCATTTTTTGCTCAATTTTTCCATGAAGAAAGCATAATTTGGGGTTTTCGTGAACTATTCATGTGTGTGTGTCAACTAACTTATATGGGATTTGATATAAGGAAACCTCTTTGCAAGTCCCAAGCAGTGAGATACAGTTTTCAATTTTTCTTTGTTTTTCATGATTTTTCTGTTGTCAGAATTGGCCGTGTTGGGATATCGTGGTGAAATGTTGCATTCACTTGTAAATGTTGGCCTCTTTAATTACCTGTACAACTTTTCTATGCTATTTATTGACTAAAATGTAGTATTTATATTGTTCAGATTTCACTCTCTGTACTGCATTTGATATGTCTTTTCATTTGTTCAGGTTGTTGGAGAAGCCATGGAAAATGAGCACATGGCTGACCAGTATGAAACTCTGACATCGGATCTTCTCCAGTGGATTGAGCAGACCATTGAAGCCTTGTCTGATCGGCACTTTGCCAACTCTCTGTATGGTGTTCAGCAGCAGCTTGCTGCTTTTAATACATACAGAACTGTAGAAAAGCCTCCAAAGTATGTATTTGTATTTCATATTTTTATTACCGTAGCAATTAGTTTTATTGTATTATCATTTTGACAACTTTCATAATCTGTTAGACTTGTTTGTGTGTAGCATCCACAAATATTTAATATGCTGGGTAGCACTTGTAACACACAAAATAAATACAGCTAGAAGAGGGTATATATTGCTACAAATAAAGCTACTACATTTATACAAGATATATAGTTACGTATTGATGATTTTCAAGTCATTTTATCGAAGCGAGGGACTGTATTAAAGCCATTTTTACAGAATTAAAAATTAGTTATAAAGCTACAGGTCACTGTTCAATAAATTTAGAAATAAAATTCCCTTTTCTATTGTTGAAAATTGTAAAAATCTATACTGCTTTAAGAATTTTGAAATTTATTCATAATTTGTTTTTTACATCACAGCTATCCAATTTTTTCTATTAACAAGTTCAGGTGATGTTTTCTGGATCATAGTCATATGGTCAAATATTTTTATATGCATGTGATTTTTGGATATAACATAGTGAGGGCTGGTTTGATATTGTGAATAACCTATATGAAAAGAAAATGAACAATAATTCTAACTAATGTATTTGGGGAAGAAAAACTCTTAAGAAAGCAGTTTTCCTACTTCAAAGTATGCTTAAAATTTTTGAGATTTTATCCTCAAAGAAGTTAATATTTTTTATGTATAGAATTTATTACAAATGTTTGTGTAGTTGTTTATATTTAATACAGCTTTCTGTACTAGTTAACTAATTCATATATATTACTAAACTTGTTTCTTTTGGAAAATCAAGGTCTGGAATGTATTATTAAATTATTCCATATTTTCATGTAGAATGTAACTTTTGAAAATTTACAAGTGTTTTAAAAGTGTGAAAATTAAAATTTAGCCAAAAATTTGAAACTAACAGAACTTTTTATAGTAAGAATTCTTAATTATGTCACACAAAGGTTAATTGAGAAGCTTAACACAGTGAAAACTTTGAAATCATTTGGTTGGAAACCATTTCAAATCATGAAAAATACTGATTCATCTATTTGTGGAGGATTTTTTAAGCTTTGTGATCTCAAAAATCATTTGAATTTTACTTATTTTGTATTAGTATATCTCAAGACGCATTATTTTTAGACATCACTGATGATGAAATAAGTGTATTTCAAGGTATTTTCTTCATCTAAATAGTTTTTTTATGTGCCAGCTTCTGTCTGTTTTCACTTGCATTCTTCATTACTGAAAGATACGTAGGAAATGCTTTATTAAAAAAGTAAACTTTTGGTGATATTCAAATGTATTAGCATTTACTTCTAGAATGTAGAAAAAAAATTTTCATATTAAGTTATTGTAAATATATACCTATTTCTTGCTCATTTTATGTAGGTTATTTTTCCATGTTTTTTTGAAAACTTGTAATTTTACAAAACTTGTGGTAACTACTTCTCTAGGATTTTACCACAGATATATGATGGTGCATTAGCAAATGCATGGAGAATTTAGTTCATTAACCCTAATGTATTCTTGCTGTTTGTTATATCATCCATTTGTGTTTCTATTCACAAGACTTGCTTCAATGTCATATCCAAAGAAGCGTAACTAGATTGTATCATTATGCATATTTTAATTGTGATCAGTGACCTACACTAATCGTATATGAACCGAGATATTTCAAGTTAGTCTAATGTATTTTTTGCATTTTAAACATTATTTGTGCTATTTCTTTAAAACTATTAATGAATTGATGCAATTTCTTTTTATAGGTTTGTTGAAAAAGGCAACTTGGAAGTGCTACTTTTCACTCTTCAAAGTAAGATGAGGGCAAATAACCAAAAACCATACTTTCCTAAAGAAGGTAAAACAATTTCAGACATCAATAAAGCCTGGGAAAAATTAGAAAAAGCAGAGCATGAGCGAGAACTTGCTTTACGAGAAGAACTTATCAGGTAAGGGTATCTAGAAGTACTTCATAATCCTCATCCTTCATCATCCTAAAAAAAAACAATTTTATTGTTACAGTAACTTTTAGCTCTTTCTTTCTATTGTAAGGGGTATCTTACACAAAAAAGGGTCATTTTTTGTGAAACTTGTTGAGAAAGATCATGTAGTTCTATAAAAAATGAACTATTCTGTATGTAGAGCTGTCAAAAAACACTAAACTTCTTCGGCAAATTCTTCTGATTACTTGTTTGTTAATTTCAGCTAACGCCTTGTTTAAAGTAATAAGTTCCTATGATTCATCTCCCACTAATTCGTGTATAAAATACTACAAGAATAGTGTTATTCAATCAGAATCGTGCATAAAATATCACAAGAATAATGTTATTCAATCAGAATTGTGCATAAAGTACCACAAGAATAGTGTTATTCAATCAGAATTGTGCATAAAGTACCACAAAAATAGTGTTATTCAATCAGAATTGTGCATAAAGTACCACAAGAATAATGTTATTTAATCAGAATCGTGCATAAAGTACCACAAGAATAGTGTTATTCAATCAGAATCGTGCATAAAGTACCACAAGAATAGTGTTATTCAATCAGAATCATGCATAAAGTACCACAAGAATAGTGTTATTCAATCAGAATCATGCATAAAGTCCACAAGAATAGTGTTATTCAATCAGAATCGTGCATTAAGTACCACAAGAATAGTGTTATTCAATCAGAATCGTGCATTAAGTACCACAAGAATAGTGTTATTCAATCAGAATCGTGCATAAAGTACCACAGAATAGTGTTATTCAATCAGAAAAACCCTACGTGGTGTACAGTGCTCCAGATAATCTTTTGACACGAGTATTTTACTTCTTGAAATAAATTGAAATGCTTAAAATGAAAACTCAATGCTGAAAAACTTGCATATTTTTGGATGTTAGTGACTTTTTGCACTCTTTGGCTCCATTTACTCGCCACTTGCTCTTCTATTTTTGTATGAAGACCTTATTAAGGACCATTTAAAGCAAAAATTACAGCATAAATTCAATGCAGTAAGTACTTTGTTGATATCAATAAATAAAATTAGACTGGTATAATTTTCATATCAACAGAACCCCAAACCTTAGGCAATTGCTGTATAACTCGTCAATGAGATAAAGGTGAGAATAAATCTCTCATGCTTTGTTTGTTTTATTACTGGTACAAGTTGTTGTTTTTTTCCTATCGAACCGGTATATATTATGCACACATACTTGAATGATATATGTACTGGTGAATACAATGCATATTTGGCATGCACAGTTTTTATTTTTAAAGCATAATTTATTTAACAAATTGCATATTTATGTAGATTTGCATCTTATCTAAAGCACTGTCTATAGGGTAGCCATTAAAAGGTATATAGCATTATAATAACTTTGTGTGTTATTTAGAATAGATAAATCTTTGATTATAGTTCAATAACCATAAATATGCCAGTAAGGCATAATTTCATTTATATGAGAAGATAGTTTAAAGTTTGTTATATATATAGCATTGTTTGAAGGTCATAGTTAGTATGAATGGCATCAAAAGAAATGGTAAGTAATATTTCTTTGAGCTTTCTTTATTATAAAGAACATATTTAAATCATTGGTTTTAGTGAAATTTAAATTTTAGAAGTTTTCTTGTGCTGACCTAGTTCTGTATCGTACCTGTAATGGCAGTCACACTGTATCGACGTACTTATAGTCACAGTGATCAAGAAAAAATTATCTTCCTTCTTAGATATCTGAATAGACTGTGTTGATCATATAATATCAGATCACATTAAAAAAAAAAGTATCTTTCATTGACACCCAAAATGGAATATGCACTATTAACACTAAAGGAAGTACATAAAACTAGCAGTATTTAATGTACCATGTACCAGTATTGGAAAATTATAGTTAATTATATATAAAAGTAACCGATGTGACAAAACTATAAAAAGTGTACTGTTTAAATAACAAACAAACAAAAAATGAAAGAAAAGAAGAAACCAATAGGCTTGTTAGCTTTCTTTTGGAAAATAAAATCTAGGCAGGGTGATGTTGTATATAACATATTTCACTTTAAAATGTGATAATCATTGGGAATGCACACCTGCAAAGCAATGTAAGGTGTAGTGAATGTGTAGCTAGAGATGTGATGAACTGGAAAACACTGAAGTGCTTTACTACATCTAGCTTGTGAAACAGAAAAGTTTAGACATCTCAAGCCATGGTTAGTAAAATGTGTTCTAATAGTTTTGCCTTTTTTGCTGTTAATATTAGCAGCTACTATTAATTTGAATTTCTACTACAGCATATTATGTTTCGAGTATGTAAGAAGCTCCATGATCATGACAATTGCAGATAAAGTTTATGATAACTGAAGTTTAGTTGAGACACCGAAACATGTGAACAACTCAAACATTCTCTACATCATAAAGAAAACATTATATATTTAATCATGTGATATCTTGCCATTCCACTTGAAATACATGCACACACATATATATGTTTTCTAAATATTGACTCACTCTGTCTACTTGCATATTTTACAGTTCCAAGATTTGCATACGAGTCTTTGGTATGTAATCTAGAGTGTTAGCTCCTGTTTTTTCGTAAGATGTGCATATCCACTGTCATTATTAACCACAATTTTAACAAGTTTAAATACACACACACACAAAAAAAAGCTGAAGTGGACATTGTAAAAATTGCATTCTTTGATTAATTTTGGAGATAGGTTAGTTACTGAAAAGTCTAATGGAATACTACACAGTATAAAATATATTTTTGAAAATAGTTTTAAAAAGGAATTTCAATAAAAAAGAAAAGTATCTTTATACTATCTTTTCAAAGTAACAGAAAATCTAAAGCTACTTTCACAGTGTTTCTGAAAGCATTCCAGTAGACAAAGTATTTAAAGTATTTCTTGACTTGTGTCATCTTTCTCAGTCAGCTTGACTTCATTTTTTTGAAAGGTTGAAGTGAAATTGCAGAAAATAGTCTTAGTTGGTGGAGAGACACAACTTTCTTTAAAAAAAAACAGCTATACAAGATAGTTAAACTGGTGAAAAAAACCCAACTTATTGCAAGCTAACTGAGAAGTCTGTAGTTAACTCTTGTTAATAGTTGGCAATGCCTTTAATGTAATAACTGAAGATAATTATATCATTGCTAAGGTTTCCTTTTCATTTGTAATATGAAACTTTATTTTTTGGGTGCATGGTTGGTGAGTTTAGTGATTGAAACAGTTATGTATGCATGTAGCATTTCTCATGTTACTCTAGGCAATAAACTGTTAAACTTTACAGTTAGGGTGGGATATTAATCTTTCAGTGCTTTAGTTTATAAAATAGCTTCAAAAGTCTCAGTTTTTTAAACTGGTATGTTCTGCTTGTACTTTTTTAGACAAGAGAAACTAGAGCAACTAGCAGCTCGTTTTGATAGGAAGGCTGGCATGAGGGAAACCTGGTTGAGTGAGAACCAGAGATTAGTGTCTCAGGATAACTTTGGTTTTGATCTTGCATCAGTGGAAGCTGCAGCCAAAAAACATGAAGCTATTGAAACTGATATTAATGCCTATGAAGAAAGAGTACAAGCTGTTGTGTCTGTAGCCAAAGAACTGGAAATGGAAAAATATCATGATATTGACAGAATCAATGCAAGGTGTGTTTTCTTTTTCTTTTATGTTTTATGCATGCAACATGGAAAATTCAAACAATATTTTTTGCTTCTGGCAATAAAATGCTGCATGTTCTAAGAACCACAAATTTGACGTAACTCTACATCTAATAATTATTATTGTGCCGTTCATGTTATTTTAAAAAAATTTTCTCTCTCTACCTATCAGTTATCTTTTAATCAATAATAAGTATAGGTAATGCATTTTCATAACTATGTAAATTTACTGAAATTGTAACAGTATATTCATAATTTATTGAATATTTTATGCAAATAAAATTGGTAACTGTAATATAAACAGTGTGGTTGTGAAAAGAGTAATTATTGGCTAAGCCAACATGTATTAGCAATTTTGTTGAAATATTGTTCTTTATAACCTAAAGTTATATTTCTGATGCAAATATATTTTATGACTGTGCTGTTTTATAGCTCTAATTATAAGTCTAATGAAATTTTATTTTATTTTTAGATTATATGACAGAATGGTATAAATTGTTATTACCAAATAGAGTAAAATTAAGTTAAAAGAATGAACTGACTTTGTGATAATGAGTTCTAGCATGAGAAAATATCAAAGGGTAAATACTAAATACTATAAACAAAACCTTACTTGATAAATACTCAATTCATTTTGATATTCAGGAAAGACAATGTGTTGAGGTTATGGAACTACTTGTTGGAATTACTAAGAGCCCGACGAGGCAGGCTTGAATTGTCTCTTTCTCTGCAACAAACCTTCCAAGAGATGATCTATATCCTTGACTCAATGGAGGAGATTAAGGTAAAAGCTTTCCTATGTTTGTGTATCTAAAGTCATCAAAATTGTTTCTGTATATTTACAAAACCACTTCATTTTTACAGTTGAAAACAGATTGACATGTGGTGTTTAATTATTTTAAGAATAATACCAGAAAAAAGTGTATTTGACATGCATATAAGAAAGACAGTTTATTACACATGTGCAATTTGCCTAGGCTCGTCTTTTGACTGAAGATTATGGAAAACACTTGATAGGAGTTGAAGATTTACTTCAAAAACACAGCCTCATAGAAGCTGACATCAATGTCCTTGGCGAGAGGGTGAAAGCAGTAGTACAACATGCTGAACGATATGTAACTGAGGAAGTTGAAGGTTATCATGCTTGTGATCCCCAAATTGTTCAGGAACGGCAACAACAACTTGAAGCTGCTTATTCTGAATTGGTACAGTTAGCACTTGACCGTCGTAGTAAACTTGAAGAGTCTCGCAAATTGTGGCAGTTCTACTGGGACGTGACTGATGAGGAATCTTGGATCAAAGAGAAAGAACAGATTTTATCTCAAGGAGATATTGGGCATGATCTCACCACTGTACAACTTCTTGTCAGTAAGAATAAGGTAAATATGCGTGTTTATATATTCTTATTTATATATAAGTGTGTTTGTTAGTGTGTGTGTGCATGCGCACGTATATAATTGTGATCCTTAAAAACTGAAATGTGTAACAAAAAAATTGAAATAACCATACACAGTTAGAAAATGAATAAAGAAAGGGACAGAAAGGTTTACGAAAAAAACATTTGATCACATTATAAAGTTATAGTACTTAACTATAATATATTTCAATGGAATGAAATTTTCAGAATATACCTTGATATATCTATCAAGAATACAATCGATTATTTTCAGTTAATTGTTTGTTTGAAATGTTTATCACCTACTTAATGGTTTTATATTCAATGAAAAAATTGTTTATTGAAAAAGTACAAATAAATCATGATAAATATGTAAGAGAAAAATTTTTTTTTGGTTATACAAGGTGTTATGAAAAATAAAGCTGATATTATAAAGATTGTAAAAGTTTATGTATATAAAAAAGTACACCAAAATATACGAGCTGTGAACTAAATGTTCTAATATTTTAGACACACACAATTTATATATGTGTTTTTTTATAATTCTATTTTGACTTCTTCAGCTATTTATAGAACAAAATAATATATTATGAAATTGTATGAACTGGGTGTATATAAAATTCTTATCAACATACACACATACATATTTATTATTTTCTTTCTTGAAGTTGTACCACCACCAAATAATAATTAGATATTATTTAGTATCTAGATAACTTCTGTAACATTTACAGCATTCCTACAAAATCGTGGGAATTGAAATTGGTCAGGAAAATGAAGGGTATTGGACTAATGTTATGGAACAAGAAATGTGGAATTGAAATACAGAACTTAAAATATAAAATCTTATATCACATAAAAGAACAAAATATCCAAAGATATTCTCCATCTAGTATAGTTGCCACTTTATAGTTAAGTTCATCATGAAAATCCAGATGTTTTGCAATATACAACTTGGGCTACAGTATAACTCAGTAATGCTGAACAGGGATTGGTGACACTGTAACAAAAACAAAATGTATATTTTATATGTCCAACAAAAATGCACTCACAAATTTTGATCAGGAAACTAATATACAAGTATATGTGATAAAACTACAATCATTGCCATGTATTTCTGAGAAAATAAACTTTTTTTTTTAGTTTACCTTTTCATTAAAGTTTTAAAATATTTGGCATTAAACAAATTTCTAGACAAAAAAAAAAGTCTCCATTGTAGTAAGCCCCTTTTTATTTTGTTTTGGTTCACCTAAAACTTTATTCTTGAAAGTTAAGCCTATTATTGTAACACAGAATTTATAATGTTTTTGTTTTGTTTTTCAAAAAAAATTAAAATTAAATATATCCTGATAATTTGATTTATCATAGTTACTTACCTGTATTGCTTATAAAGAAGATAATTTACCATATTAATTTTTTTCCCCATCTTTAGCTTATTTGCTCGTGTGCAACAATATAGAAACATTTGATGCTTCTTTTGAACTAAATGTAAATTCTGTCACAGCCATGATGATGGAAAAACATATTAGTTTTTTTGTTGTTGTTGTTCTTGAAACATCATTTCAACTTTTCAAATAGTTATGTTTCTCTATATTTGATGATAAACATTCTCATGTCATTTATGAAATCTATGTAAAAGATGTGAAGTGTAAATAAAGTTTTGAAATGTGGACTGTACAGGTAAATGTTCTAGAAAGAATAGTTTTAGTAGTACTTATAGCTATATTTTACAGTAGATAAAGTATTGATTTATATTCTACATTATATTAATTTAGTATTACGAATTGTGATCATAAGTTTGTTCACTGAAAGTGTAGTTGTTCATAAGTTGTACTATAGAAACCAAAATTTTCTCTTTCATTTCAAAATTTAGCTTAGTCTAGTTGATTAATATGATTGCTAAAAATGTATTTTTTTTGTAGGCTTTAGGAGATGAAATATTTGTTCACGAACAACAATTATGTGAAGTTATCCAGGTAGGAGAAGATCTCATCGAAGCAAATCATTTTGGTTCTGACAACATTAGAGAAAGAATTGATTCAATACAAAAAATGTGGCAGAACTTGAAAGATTTGCTGTCAGCACGTACCAAAAGGCTAAAGGAAGCAGTCAGTTATCATCAGGTTAGTTATTTCGTGTTCGTGTATTTGTACTTGAGTACTCCTTTGTTGTCATTTTCTTATCTTTCTGTGCAGTCTGTGTTAGTGATAACGATCCCTACTGGTTACAGTATCTTTTCAGTAGTTAAATTCACCTGTCTAAACAGTTGGACATGAAGTTACGAATCATGCACAACATTATCAATACCTCTTTGCCTGTTATTAAAGTTAAAACTGATATGTAAATTTTATATTTACAGAACCGAGTGAAATAATTGCCTAACATTTCTAATTTCTTGAAAAGTTCTTTGCAGATGCAGATGATATTGACACATGGATGCTGGATACACTTCGATTGGTTTCTAGTGAGGATATAGGAAGAGATGAAGCTAATGTTCAGTCACTTCTGAAGAAGCACAAGGTTAGTATAGTCACTGCATTGTTTACATCTTGTTCGTATTTTATGTAAAGGAGGATTTTAATAGGGGAACAGGTGATTATCCTTTATATAAGCTTGTGGCTTCTGCTCTTTCAGAAAAACTCAAATTCAGTTTATTTAGTGCATTTGTAAGATTTGTTACTTCTCCTTACTGTCATTATGAATACTGTCATTTCTTTTTTTAAAAAATGAAAATTGTGTAATCAGTTTTGAAATTTAACACATATACACATATTATTATTAAACAGCTTTTCTCTGTATAGTTTTTAACTTTACAACTGTCATACCTCTGTTTTATCTTCTTTTTTAAGGTTATTGTAAAAGTATCTTGAAGAATTCTTGTTTCAGAGTAAGAATATGCAAACTACAAAATAGCATAGATTTCTTCTTCCAAGTTTGACCACTTTTGGAGTCCTGAAATATACAAATATATAAACCTTGTGTCCTTGTACCTCTGCCACAAATTCATTTGTATTAGAATGATGACCAACCTTCAGGATGAAACTTAACATACTGACCAGCATACACTTAGTGCTGATAAAGTTACATTAGACCATTTAAAACCACAGAAGCAAGATTAATGAAATGATTAATCAACTAAGGACTTTTTCATCACCCCATTCTTGAGCAAAAAAGTGCACATGATCAATCTTAAAACATTTTCTATGAGGCACGAATGAACATTCCTCTGTTTTACATTTGTTCCTGTAAATTGAAAGAGTTGAACTTCATGTTATCATACAAGTTAACAATATGTTTTAAAGAGAAAAAAATTAATAATGAATGTTTAAAAGTATTTAAAGAATATGATTATATTTGATTGACATCATTAGTTTTTTCTTTACCTTGTCTTAGTTCTAATTATAGCTAATCAGATTGTTTGAGATAAATATGTTCAGTGGCTCAAATGTTACATATATTTGTCAAAGAACTTGAGAGAAAGTCAACATTAAAAAAAGTTATTTTTATACTTAGATATAGTATATTTTTTTATATATTTTGTAGAGCAATATTTCACTTGAAGAGACTTAGGCCTTAAAATGTGCTGAAACTTTAATATACAAACATTGTTACTATAAAAATAGGTAGTAATGTGTTAACAAGCAGTTTTGTAGTATGAAATGTGAATTGGGATTTTAGAATCTGAACCATATGACAGAACAGTGATGGTCCAGTCGTGCACTGTTGAAATCTCTGTATACAAATCATAAGATTTACATCTCTTGGTGGTGTGAAAGTAATGAAGGTATTTCTTCATTTACACCAAACTTGTTGGATCTGGTGTGGCCAAATGGTTAGCTTGCTGGACTGTGGAGCTGAGGTTCATGGTTTTTCAACCCATTACTGCAAAGTTTCACACTGCATAGTGATCATGAAATCCCACTGTTCAATTATAACAGCCCAAGAGTTGGCAGTGATTACCTTGAAATTCATTCCCTCTAGTTTATTAGTCCTGAATCAGGGATGGTCAGTGTTGAAAGCTATTATGTAGCTTTGTTCAAATGTCAATCCTTATTAGTACAAGGTAATCAGAAGTGTTCACCTTTTTTTATTCAATCCCTGGATATTCTCAGGTTTAATTCAGGTGCACAGTTTATAAAATATATTGTCATCAGTAGTCCTCCTTTGGTAATTGAAGGCGAAGTGGGGGGAGGAGAAAACCATCAATGCTTGGAGCTGCAGGACTTTCTCCTCATTCCCAACCTTCGCTAGTGCTTGAAGTGTAGGAACAGTTGCGAGTTGTAGATGCACCCTCAGATTGAGCTTCTGAGGTCCAATGGAATGCTAGGGCATGATGGTTGGGTGGGAGAACAATCCGGGTTTTATTTCGGAGTGACCCTCACCTAGACCAGTGGGTGTAGCTAACGGCACTGATCCTGGTCATTGCAGTGCTCAAAACTAACTAGAACATGCCTTATCTGCTGTTTACTCCAAGCTTTCAACATCCTGCTTCATCAATGGTTTCACATATCCCTGGTTTGGGGTTCCAGGGTTGCTGGCACTTGCCCAGGATGCTACCCCAAGACTACGGAAAGGGGAAGGGAACCTCACAATCCCTCTACAGACTACTAGCAGTAGCTAGGTCTGTGCCATACCCTAAATAAAATACTAGGTTTAATACATAGATTGATATCATTTGTAATTTAATTATTTTACATACTTGTAGATTATCCTAATCATTATTTAAGATTATACTTTTGGAATGGAATTTTGTAAGTACTTTTTAACATTTTATTATTAATGCTGTGGTTCTTTAGGATGTCACAGAGGATTTGAAGAACTTCACCAACACTGTTGATACCTTACATCAACAAACTTCTAACTTGGGAGACCAGGTAAAGGTTTTTTTCTAATGGTTTATTATTAAAACTTTTTTTTAATCTGTTACTTTAGTTTAAAACTATATACTTTTATTATGTTCATACAAGATAAATGCTAAGCTCTAGCTTTTTCTGCAATATGGTTGGGTGCCCTAAAAATAGTACTTACATAAAAAACGTTGGTACCAAATTGTATTTAGTATGGTTAGAACCAGGATTTATAATATATTCAGAATCCACAAAAATACCTTTTGGGAATCTTTTTTTTTATTGATACTTACTTATTTTGCCTTTTCACAAGGGAAGTACTTAACCAAATTTCAAGAATCTTAGTAAAAACTAAATAGTATATAGTGTTGGGTTTAAAAATCATATAATTACATTTCCTTTATCATTTTATATGTTGTGAAATTTTAACAATTTTATTGAGATATGCTGTTTTGAAAAAAACTAACTCAATCTGGACTGGTTTGAAAATTTGATAAAAATTATAATTCCAACTGTTGCGACAGTTTTGTACTCAAAATATTTTAAGTTGACATTTTGTGTAATCCACAAAGAAAAATGAAAAGGATGTTCAAATTTACACTTTTGCACAGTTCTGATGAGTTCTCATGAGTTTGTTTCTCGTAAGTTTTTTTTTCCCTCTCTCTCTCTGGTTTTATTAATACAGTGTCTCATTTGCAACTTTTTATGACCTAACAGCACGTGACCTAAAAAAACTGCTAATGAAACTTTAGTTTGAAAGCACCTGCAGGTAAAGTTTAAATACCATTGGATAGAGCAGATTATCAACTTTTTATGACCTAACAGCACGTGATCTAAAAAACTGCTAATGAAACTTTAGTTTGAAAGCACCTGCAGGTAAAGTTTAAATACCATTGGATAGAGCAGATTATCAACTTTTTTACATCGCAGTAGAGTACGAAAGTGTAAGAAGTAATTTGTGATTTTATGGGAAAGCGATTAGATGTAGCTTCTGCAGAGAAGTTTAAAAGAATTAGGAACAAACAAATATATATATAAAGAATATATAGTTTCTTTAGACATTATTCATTCCAGAAAATCTTTTCATGTAATTTTTTTATAAAGCTACAGAAATTTTCTTCTCTGACATCAGATAAACTTAGTTAGGCAGTGGCAAAATATTCCAATGACTCAGATATGATTCAAAGTCTTATTTATTGTTAAGTTTATCAAATTCAAACAGTGCAGATAAGTAAAGAATTTATTATCTATTGAAAAGACACTTTTTTTATAATTTATAGCCTGAATGGTGACTAAAGATAACAAATAAAGTACTAAGAGAAATATATTAATGAATGTCAATCAAGTTGAAACAGATTGTATATATAAAAATGGAATTTTTGCTCATTAATATAAAAAAAATTGAAATTCTAAGACAAGAGGAAGTATTTTTAATTATTTTTCAAAACAATGTCTCTCAACAAATATTTTCTAAATTTCTCAACATTAATAATTATAGAAAATATAAATTAATTTAGATTATTCTTTTAGAACCAGTACTATTTAGTAAGTTTTTTTGTAAGTCCCATACAACCTGGTTTAAGTATTTCCATTATGAGCAGGAGAAAATAATAAGTGGATGTCAGTGACCCCCCCCCCCAATTCCTCATTCTGGAAAGGTTAAGAATACTTCATTTCTTATTACTATTGTAGTTTTACATCCTCAAAACTAGACTGACCAAAGGTTTTATAAGCCATAGTGTTGCCATTATTAAAACTTTCTAGTATGACAGTCTTATGCAGTATTTTACATATAAACTTTAGATGTCCTGATGATGTTATGAATGTTTTTTAAAATTTATCAGTGACTGGATAATGTGTGTAATACAGTAAGCAAATAAATATACTTTATAGATATTATTTCTTGAAAATAAAATTACTTAACTGAATAGATTTAAACTTTCATTCTGTAAAAAACCAACCAACAGTTTTGTTTTTTTGAGCCCATTAATTTACAATTATAAAATTGTATATGAAGGACCGTGAAGCTCCAGAAGTCCTGGAACGCCTGGCTAGTATTGATCGTAGATATAAGGATCTTTTAGAACTGGGAAGACTTCGCAAACAACGTCTGCTGGATGCTTTATCCCTTTATAAACTTTTCAATGAAGCTGATGGAGTAGAACAATGGATAGATGAAAAGGTAATGTATAAAGGATTATAATGAATTTGATACTTGGATAAATGTAACATTTTAACCAAACACATGATTGTTATGTAATAAATTAGTTTATTCAACTATTTCTGTGGTATCTGATGAAGTTTTTCTCGTGGAAATTTTATTAAGTAATGAAAGTAAAAGCAAGTATCAGTCACATAGTGCGTTTAAATAAATACTTTCATTTTTTAGTTATCCGAGATTTTCCCATTCTAAGCTTATTTTATTTTTCATTCCATGTTCTTTATTCATAATTTATACCATTCTTAAGCTTCTAAGTGTTTCATAATTTTGTTTTAAAGCAGATTTTAATTTTATTTTTTAATTTATGTTGCATTACTCGCGAACTGAGTTGTCTTGACACAATTTAAATGAGTTCTGTAATACAGGAACTTTACCCTTAATGTTTATACTGCAATATTATTGGAAACATATTTCTGAAATTTATATTTTCATTACAATTTCCATTATCACCTAAAAATAAAAATTATAGCATAGAAAATCACATTTACTTTCAAACATTAACAAGTAATAACTGATTTTTTTTTCCTGTTGTTAGAAAAATAAAACTTAAATTAATAATTTTGATAGGAGAAGATGCTACACACCATGGTGATGAGTAAAGATATGGAAGATATTGAGGTCATGAAACATCGGTTTGAAGGTTTTGAACAAGAGATGAACTCAAATGCTTCAAGGGTGGCAGTAGTGAATCAGTTGGCTCGACAACTTCTCCATGTTGAGCATCCTAATTCAGAAGAGATACTGTCTCGTCAGAACCATCTTAACCAGAGGTAGGTATCTGCTAAAAATAAAATAAATTATTTACAAATGCATGTAAATGTTCACATAGAAGGATTTTTATTTTGTGTGTGTGTGTTAGTTCTCTAGTAAGGAAGGTTTGGGAACCAGAAATACTTGCTTAGTACTCTAATAGGAACTAATAATTATATATACTTGTCCAAACAGATGAGACTGGTAATCAGAAACTCATGATTGTATAGGAAGAATCGGTAATGAAAAATACATATGTAACTGGTAATCAAGAACGTATGCTTAAATTTGAAGGTTTAGTAATCAGAGAAACTTTTAGCAGTATTTTTGTAACACTACTCATAATTTGTAGCATGTATAAATAGTTGACTGAGCGCAGCTATCCTGTGTGAGGTAACACTAACTTTTATTTTTTACTAGGTGAGGATACTTTATTAGCAAAACTTGTCAAAGTGTTGTAATATAAATAATGTCTCATTTGTTGAGCCAAAAACATCTCAAATCACAGATTTTACTATAGAAACATCAGACCTTCAAAACTTTAATCTCCCTCTTCCCATCATTATATTTAGATTAATTAGCATTCAAGATCTTTGTTCCTTTCTTAGAAGCAATTTTTAGACAATAATTAAAAAAATGTATTAATAGGCTTTATATGTTAAGAAAATTTTCTTTTTCTTACACCATTTCATTTAGTTATGAGCCTAGTTTGGAGAAGTAAGTTTTTAAGATTTGTTTGGTAAGATGTTTTATAAAGAATATTTAGTTTTATTTTTACCCATACTCAATTATTTTGGCAATGTATTAGACCTGTTGACCAAGGGGCATCCCTAAAGAACTATTCTTTCAACACTTCAATTGTTTTGACATGATTTAGCAAGCTCTGAGCAACATGTTAATTTTTGGGTTTCATATATAATACTCATATTTACCAGAAACAATTTTTTTTCAATACCCTTTACCTAATATTTATGTATTTACAAGGTAATTTAAGAAGTGGCTTACACAACCCATGTTTTGGAACCAGACAAGTCAATGAGCAATAGAATTTGTAGACTGTATTGTACTGTATGATTACTTGAAAATTTTAAAACTAAAGTGTGAGGTCAGTTTGATACTGTTCTTTTCAGTTTATTTTTGCTTTTTAGATCATGAATAAACTTTTGTGTGTGTGTGTGTGTGTTTTTTAAATCAGTCACTCAAACCTGTCATCAGATGCCTGGAAATTAATGTATAAGTAATGATATAAACTTTGATAATTAAAGCATTACATGGACATAAGTAACCCTCCTGATACAAATATATCAAATGTGTGTGTGTGTGTGTGGCTATTATGTTTACACTTTCTACTTATTGAAATTTTATAGGGATAAATAAATTATATAATTTAAACCATGACCTACATGAAATATTGGTATGTAGTGTGTTTGTGTTAATCAAAGGATTATAATCTTAAATATATCTTTATAGCAATATGCATTTTTGAAAATCATCAATTTCATCCTAATTCATAACCTTTCTAATTTGTAGTAGATATCTACTAAGATCAAGAAATAAAGTTTGGAATTTATCACTATTAATTTTCACTTTTCTTATTGTACATTATGTTGTTTTAAAGTGTTGAGGTTTATCATTATTAAGTTTCACCTTTTCTATTGTACATTATGTTGTTTTAAAGTGTGGAGATTTATCATTATAAAGTTTCACCCTTTCTATTGTACATTATGTTGTTTTAAAGTGTGGAGATTTATCATTATTAAGTTTCACCCTTCCTACTGTACATTATGTTGTTTTAAAGTGTGGAGATTTATCATTATTAAGTTTCACCCTTCCTACTGTACATTATGTTGTTTTAAAGTGTGGAGATTTATCATTATTAAGTTTCACCCTTCCTACTGTACATTGTTGTTTTAAAGTATGGAGATTTATCATTATTAAGTTTCACCCTTCCTTTTGTACATTATATTGTTTTAAAGTGTTGAGATTTATCATTATTAAGTTTCACCCTTCTTACTGTACATTATGTTGTTTTAAAGTGTTGAGATTTATCATTATAAAGTTTCACCCTTCTTACTGTACATTATGTTGTTTTAAAGTGTTGAGATTTATCTTTGTTAAGTTTCACCCTTCTTACTGTACATTATGTTGTTTTAAAGTGTTGAGATTTATCTTTGTTAAGTTTCACCCTTCTTACTGTACATTATGTTGTTTTAAAGTGTTGATATTTATCATTATTAAGTTTCACCCTTCCTATTGTACATTATGTTGTTTTAAAGTGTTGAGATTTATCATTATAAAGTTTCACCCTTCTTACTGTACATTATGTTGTTTTAAAGTGTTGAGATTTATCATTATTAAGTTTCACCCTTCCTATTGTACATTATGTTGTTTTAAAGTGTGGAGGTTTATCATTATTAAGTTTCACCCTTCCTATTGTACATTATGTTGTTTTAAAGTGTTGAGATTTATCATTATTAAGTTTCACCCTTCCTATTGTACATTATGTTGTTTTAAAGTGTTGAGATTTATTATTATTAAGTTTCACCCTTCCTATTGTACATT
>NW_013667497.1:54480-56130 GCF_000517525.1 Limulus polyphemus
GTTGAGATTTATCATTATTAAGTTTCACCCTTCCTATTGTACATTATGTTGTTTTAAAGTGTGGAGGTTTATCATTATTAATTTTCACCTTTCCTATTGTACATTGTGTTGTTTTAAAGTGTTGAGATTTATCATTATTAAGTTTCACCCTTCTTACTGTACATTATGTTGTTTTAAAGTGTTGAGATTTATCATTATTAATTTTCACCTTTCCTATTGTACATTGTGTTGTTTTAAAGTGTTGAGATTTATCATTATTAAGTTTCACCCTTCCTATTGTACATTATATTGTTTTAAAGTGTTGAGATTTATCATTATTAAGTTTCACCCTTCTTACTGTACATTATGTTGTTTTAAAGTGTTGAGATTTATCATTATTAATTTTCACCTTTCCTATTGTAGATTATGTTGTTTTAAAGTGTGGAGGTTTATCATTATTAATTTTCACCCTTCCTATTGTACATTATGTTGTTTTAAAGTGTGGAGGTTTATCATTATTAATTTTCACCTTTCCTATTGTAGATGGGCTATACTACGTGAACTAGCTGATCAAAAACGTGAAGAAATAAACTTTGCACATGGTGCACAAACTTTCCATATTGAATGCAGAGAAACTATTGTAAGTGTGCAGAAAATCTTTCATGACAAAATGTACACAGTTAGTGATTGGGTGATATAGTCTGTCTCACTCAGTGGGATGAGAGTCATGGTTTACGTTACTTTACAGAAAGGAATCGAGAATGGTTAATTGGACATAAATAAAGGTCTTTCTTTATCAAACATTAATATAAATTATTCAATAACCATTTTACTTGTAAAATAAAAAAATTCTTTAATTTTTCCCTTTACTAAATAGATGTATTAAAATTATAAAAGACAGATTGAATAATGAAATCACACATTTAAAAGGTTATTGTCGGATGAAATAACCCAAACAACTAATTTCCAGTGAGCATTATGATAAAAACTTTGAAGTATTTTACACGATTGTATCTTAACTTCAGCTTAGAAGATATCTTTAATAAGACATATATCTATAGGCTCTGTAAGAAGGGAATATGAACTCTAATACATTTAATTCTTCTTCATTAGTTTCTATATTTTCGAATAATAGTAAATATTTTACTAATGTTAGAAAGGTTTTTGTTACTCCTTAGTGTACAGGAATAGATTACAATACACTTTACTAGATCAAACTTTCAGGGACCAACAAAATATCTTTGGATCATACATTGCCTTACAAAAACTCAAACATGCCATATTAGAATACCAATAATCAGGACGAAGTGTTTTGATTAACATCATACATATCTTGTTTATCATGTGTACATGCATGTATAATACTTGTATACGAATTTCAAGAGAATTAATCTTTTCAGAAATTGTGTATTAAGATAAAATTCAATAAATATTTATTACAAAATATGCTGATAGTGCATTTTAATAAATAGTAGTTAGATTAATAGTGTTACTTGTATATAGTAAAGGTAATTAAAAAAAAATTAGAATTTCCAATTGCTCTTGTTAGGTTTTATATTTATATATTTGTTCTTGACCTTTTAGGAAGCAGGTAAGAACTATTCCCAGAACTTAGTTCAGTATGTTTAAGAACCATACTCAGAATATAATATCAAAAAAAAAAAAGAAATA
>NW_013667497.1:56328-58688 GCF_000517525.1 Limulus polyphemus
AATATAATATCAAAAAAAAAAAGATATGAAGATTTTTTGAAATATTATTATTATTATCATACTTTAGTATGAATGCAGGCTTAAATCATTTGAACATGTTAGGTCAAGGTTATGATATCCAGTATAATGAACATCTTCAAAAGTGCTTAATTTTCAATAGTCAAGGTTGATATCTTAAGTAAAATACTGGTCTTGTGTTCTGAAAATGATTTGTCTCAAATGTGAAACTGTAATATAGCTAGTAAAGGAGTTAAAATAGGCAAAGCCAATGACCTCCACTTTAATTTGTTATTAATACTATTATTTCTTTCCTGCCATAGACATGGATTGAAGAAAAAACAAAGATACTGCAGGCCACTGAAGAGTTAGGCAATGATTTGACAGGCATTATGACTTTACAGAGAAGACTAAGTGGAATGGAAAGAGATTTAGCTGCTATACAAGCTAAGGTGACTGATTAAAATGAGGGATGCTTTTATTCTTTGCTTGTCTATTAGCTCATGTGCTAAAACCTAAGTTTGGTAAAAAGTGCAACCTGTACAATTAGAAAAAGTTAACAGTCAGATAATTGAAAAATTTATTAATTTCACCCTTTTGCCAATGGGTCAGTCACCATTGTATGTCACAATATTTTACAGATTTAAATTCAAAATTTAATTAAATAACTATTATCAATGTATAACTTGTTTGGCAGAATTATTATTTAGACACGGGTCAAAGGGCAATAAGACAAAATTATGTATAAACAGATGTATACTGTTACAAGCTTTAAGCTATTTAGGTTAAACAATCGTAGTATCCTGTGACTATTTGCAATCATTCTAGAAAGAAAAAAAATGTAATTCAGATTTATTTCATTTTTTTATATTTTTTTTTCTAGTGGTTACAAGGTTTCACAAAATAACTGAATACACATAGAGTTAGGTTAGAGAAAGTAACAGACAAAATATAAAGTTTTACTGAAAAATTTTTTTATTTATTTTGAAGGTTTTAGAAATTATGCAAATGAAATTTGACAACTTTCAGATGAAGAAAAGTATTTTTCATCTTAATATGAAAATCGCTTTGTACTCGGAGCAGTCAACACTTTGACTCCATATATTCACAGATAAATTTCTAGTAAAAGTACTTAATTAAATAATTTGATTTTTTGTTTACAAAAGACTTGTAATGTTTACTGAAAGCTTACCATATTTTGTGAAGATACAGAAAACATGTTAAAAGTTATAGTATGGAAACTGATGGTTATTTTGGGGTTAAAAAGTCAGTCACATTGACCGAGTCTGTAGCAAGATGGTTAAAAGCTTGCCAAATCTTGTGAAGATACAATTAGTAAATTTATAGTTTGAGTATGTATAGCTTAATTGTTTTACAAGATTGGTCAATTTGACTGACCCATTGGCATAGTGTTAAGCAGAACAGTTATCTGAGAACAAAATGCATGTATGAGTTATAAAAATTTTTTGTGGTTCATTGTAATTAACATAAATGTGATGTCCAAATTAACATTATTATAGAAATGCAACACCCCCCCCCCCCAAATATTAATTGATACAGTCAGCAACACTTTCACCCGAGTTTTACAGTTTAAGGCATTATGAATTTGGTGTAAATTAATGATTAACATTATGTTCATGATCTATTTCTTTTCAACAGCTTGATTCTTTAGAGCAAGAGGCAGAGAAAATACAAGATGAACAACCAGAGGTATTTTTTTATTGGTTTATGTCATTTGTTGCTGTTTTTCAAGAATTATTGAAAAAAGGGGGAAAAAAGCATCCGATAGTGTTAAAACCTAAATATTAACGTTTATATCTGTTTCTAGAATTCTTGAGATATAATATATCTTGAAGATCATAAACATGCATGCTCTTTAAATAACTCCCAAACTTTTTGAAACCTTTAATTTTTCACTTCAGTTATGAATAACTATGAACTATTAATGTGAATTGATTAATATATCCAAAAGGGTACCATTTACTCTAAATTTTGTTTGTTTCGTATTCTTTTTTTAATACTTTAGGTTTTGTGGGTTTCATGTTCTTCTTTAATACTTTAGGTTTTGTTGGTTTCATGTTGTTCTTTAATACTTTAGGTTTTGTTGGTTTCATGTTCTTCTTTAATACTTTAGGTTTTGTTGGTTTCATGTTGTTCTTTAATACTTTAGGTTTTGTTGGTTTCATGTTCTTCTTTAATACTTTAGGTTTTGTTGGTTTCATGTTCTTCTTTAATACTTTAGGTTTTGTTGGTTTCATGTTCTTCTTTAATACTTTAGGTTTTGTTGGTTTCATGTTCTTCTTTAATACTTTAGGTTTTGTGGGTTTCATGTTCTTCTTTAATACTTTAGGTTTTGTTGGTTT
>NW_013667497.1:59504-78709 GCF_000517525.1 Limulus polyphemus
ACTTTAGGTTTTGTTGGTTTCATGTTCTTCTTTAATACTTTAGGTTTTGTGGGTTTCATGTTCTTCTTTAATACTTTAGGTTTTGTTGGTTTCATGTTCTTCTTTAATACTTTAGGTTTTGTGGGTTTCATGTTCTTCTTTAATACTTTAGGTTTTGTGGGTTTCATGTTCTTCTTTAATACTTTAGGTTTTGTTGGTTTCATGTTGTTCCATAATAAATATAATTATAACTCAAAGGAATCATTTATATAGTTAAATAGATCTCATACCGTCCTGTTTGTTTTTGTTTACATTTTTCGACTATCTCTAAAAAGTGAACTTCATTCAATTTCTCTGTGCACAAAGATATGGCCATTAGTTATCATAAGATTCAGAAACATACTGTAAATTCGTATTTGTGAAATGAAGGTTTTTATACAGTTTTTGAAATTCTTATGAATAGTAAAGAAAATCAACTTTGAACCTGTTCAAGATGACACACAGTGGTTATTATTGTTCCCTGTTTTTCTCTCTAAATAATAAGTAATGAAAACTATTTTAAAGTTTCTGTAATGAAGTTAAAAACCATTAATTTAAAAGTCATCTTGTACAGAAATGATGCTCTCAGTTGGCTGTTCACGGTTAGCTCTCAGGTAGTTTTGTGCAAAATTCAAATAAACAAACTCAGTTGGCTGCATTCCCCACTGACAGCATAAGAACTTGACAGTATTTTTGAGTAATTTTTGTGTTTATGCAACACAAAACCTTTAGTATAATTACCATTGTTATATCAGGATAATTGTTTTTTCTATGAATTGTGTTCATTTTTAAAAAAGATTTTAGTATGTTTATGAAGAAGCTGGTATTCATAAAAGAAGAAAATAGATATTGACATTTTAGAGGTGGGGATCAAAGTTTGCATGTTCTGACCTTATACAGTGTTCCACTTAACATGGTATGTTATCAGAGTTATCAACATGTCACATTGCAGATTTTGAAACATTTCATGTTACAGTTTAGAAAATGCCGGACACAGTATACAGGAATACTGAAAAAAACATGCAAATAAGAGACTGTAGAGGTTATGCAAATACAAGTTGCAGACTGTAAAATGGACAAAAGTATTTGTGTTCTTCATATGAACATCACCTTGCACTCTGACTTGTCAGAGTGTGATTCAGACTGACTCTGGTATCTCACAGACATATCTTTAATACAAAAACTTTAGTAACGCATCTGATTTTTTATTTACAACAGCTTTGTATTGTTGGCTAACAGCTTACGACATTTCTTGAAGATATACTTCATAAATTTGGAATTATAGTAACGTTATGTCTCCAATAAGGAGTTGGTCTGTTGGACCGAACTGTGCACATTCAGTTAAATTTTATAATAATTGTGGTGTTGTACTTCTTAAATTTTAGAAGTATGATATAAATATATATATATATAGCCAAACTTGGGAAGATCTGATGTCAAAACACTGTACTTTTGTAAGGATGATTATTTGGTTCGTTATTATTATTTACAAATGTGATTTCATGTTGTGCATTGTATTGTTTTATTGTTAAAACTGATTAATTTATTGTACATGTACTTTAAAATGAACTTAATTTATATTTTTCAGGAAGCTGAAGCAATACGTGTAAGAATAGCAGAGATAAAGGGAGTTTGGGAGCAACTGACTCAACTGGTAGGGATTATTTTAGATAATCTATTTTATGGTTACTGTATCTTGCACTTGAAATGTTAAAAAATAATTTAATAGAATTTAAGCTTTGTAGTTATTTTTATACAAGTCAAAGATTTATTTTAAATTTTATTTTTTATTTAAAGTAATGCATTTATAGTGTAGGAAGAAGATAAATTATATGTGTATGTGTGTGGCTAATTTAATTAAATAAGTGCTGCTACAACATAACCAAAAAAAAGAGTGGGATAAATAAAAACTAAACAGACATAAACATACAACCAAATATATAAAAATTACTAAAAGCAAATAAGTTGAGCCCTTGCTCTTATTTTATGATTTTCCTCAGATGTTTATTTTATTGTCATTCACCTTTAGGGATATGTTTTAACTATACACATTGTGGTGCTTTAATTTTTCTTTTTTTTTATATCTACAGGAATTAAAAATGTATATCAAATTACAAATTTTCTTTCCAAAAGAGTGACAACTCTTTATTGTCCCGAAAGCGACAAATGAAAATCACGTATGCACTTTCAATTAGAAAATTGATTTTATACATTTGTAGAATAATGTATATTAAAAATTGATTTGTCACATTTTTTTATACTACAATAAATGCACTGTGCATCCAGATTTTAATTCAGATTCTATAAAATACATAAAAAAGACATCACGACGGAGGTACTGAATTTTTTTAGTACCTGCTCTATATTTTGCATGTACACACTGATGATTCTTATATGATTAGAACTAAAAAGGGTGGGGATTTCTATTTGCACAAATTTTTTTCTTAATTCTGATGTATAGTTCTCATTTTGTGACTTTCTGTGAAGCTCAAAGACCGTGATGCCAAGCTAGAGGAAGCAGGTGACCTTCATCGCTTCTTGCGTGACCTTGACCACTTCCAAGCCTGGTTAACCAAAACCCAGACAGATGTAGCATCTGAAGATATACCTTCTAGTCTAGCTGAGGCAGAAACTCTTCTTAGTCGGCATCAACAAATCAAAGAAGAAATCGATAACTATACAGATGATTTCAATCAGATGATGAAATATGGAGAACAGGTCACCGAAGACCAGACTGACCCACAGTACATGTTTCTTCGTGAGGTGAGAGATATTTAAGAAACAAGAACAAAATTAGGATTTTCAGGTGTTGAGAAAAGCAGTATTTTGAAACTGTTATTAATACTTAAATTCATTTATTTATTTTTTTATTTATTTATTTTATAAGTAGTGTATTATTGTATTATAGAATTTGAAATTTTGTATAACATTTTTATTCTTTGTTATAGCTTAGATTTTGCAAGTTAAATACAAAAACTTTTACTGGTAAAAAAACTATAGGTAAATTCAGGCTTCTCTATAGTATGGTTTATAGTTAGCTTAATTACATCTTTCTTCTATTTAAGCGTTTACGAGCTCTTCAGGATGGTTGGACAGAGCTACTGCAGATGTGGGAGAATAGGCTTCAGCTTTTGTCTCAAAACCTGAACCTGCAGATGTTCCTGCGGGATGCAAAACAAGCAGAAGTACTTCTCAATCAGCAGGAACATTACCTTTCTAAAGATGAAACCCCCGTAAGCACATTTTTGTTTTTGAAAATGTTTCTCATTATTGACTGACATCTATACTGCTTTCTGAACCTCTTGTGAAAGACTTGATTTCATGTTTTTTTAGTGCGAAGAAACAAATCACTTGAAACAATTATATGTAATATCTCTAATTTAGGGAATCAGAGTTTTCTCTGAAATAAGAAATATAGAGAACCTTCTGATTGTTTTAGACACATGTAAAGAAAGTTTACTGGCCATATTACACAGCAAACTGTGAGTAAAATCCGTGTCTTTCAAATTGCCGTTGGACCTTGTTTAGTTTAATTACTGTGTACAAATACATTTTGTATTAACATATAATAATTACTGGCACTTATAGGCCAACCTTGAACAAGCAGAAAACTTCATTAAACGTCATGAGGGTTTTCTTACCACCATGGAAGCCAATGATGAGAAAATCAATGCAGTTGTCCAGTTTGCAGAGAGACTATGTGATGAAGGTCATTTTGAAGCTGACAAAATTTATAAAAAGGCAGAAAATATTAACGACAGGTGGGATATAGCTTAAAATTACTTATGTTGAATTTTAGTAATGAAGTGTTTATTTGGATGTTATTGCTTTAATTGTCTAACTATGTATTTGCACACTGAGTGAGACTGATTAGTTAACATTAAATAACTATTTCTAATATTATTAGTCAATTACATTGAACTGTAACTTCAAGAGGCTATGAAGAAAATAGAAATAAAATGTTATACTTGTTAGTTTTAGAAGAATATCTGTTTTTAAAAATATCTTCCATTAAAAGTAAACTGAATCCCATTTCCATTCTTAAACAATCACATCACCCATAGGAAGATTTTGTTTTGAGGCTCTCTTACAGCTAGGGGAAAAAGTGTATAGAGTGAAAATAATAACTGATTAAAAAAAAAAGACTGGGTATTGCCATGTAATAAAACTTAACACAAGCACCTCTGAATTTCTTTCTAGTTACTTTAGATGTATGAAAAAATGTAAACTTTAGAAATCTTACCGATTATTTGAATCTATTACTTACTTTTGTATTAATTGACTTAAAAGTCTTGATTATACATGCGAGTTAAATTTAAATTTTTCCTCTGACGAACTGTTCTTGTAGGATTTAGAATAACATCTCTTTTAAATACTTCTGAACTTAAACTTAATTAGGCACTGTTCTCACAGAATTGTGATGAACCCTTATAATACAGGAAATAAATTTTCTTATAGTTTGCAATTGACATCACACCCCTGTAATATATAACTTTCTTACATGTTTTATACTTAATTAATATCAGCATAAACTAATAAAATATTTTATTATATGCTGATGATTTTTCTAAATATTCAATATTCATTAAGAAGTTTTTTTGTATATAATGAAGTTTAGAATAACATGTAAAGTAAGAAGAAAAGATATATACATTTGGATTAAGTGTAGAAGGAAATGTAAGGTGAATTAAAGAATAAAAATAATCTAAAGTTTGTTTTTTACTTCATACACTCAGCTATAGGCTGAGTATTTGAAAAAGTATTTGAATCTCTAAAACTTCCATATACTCAAAATACTCAGACTATGAAGTTTTTTTACACACAATTTTCAAGTTGTTTAACTCGCATGAGGAAACAAAAGACATATTTTAGCTGAGAAATTAAATTTTCACATTGTCCAACTGATTTTAAGTAGTGTGAAATTCTTTCTGACTGAGAAAGATATCCATGTTTTAAATGAGATATGTATTTTTTCTCACATTATATTTCAATTTGCTTGTAATTTACTCTTTCACCATTGTTCATAAAACATAGGTTTAAAATATATAGAAATAACTAAGAACAGTTTACATTTTAAAAAAATAATAAGATATTAACTTGAATAACTTAAACAGATGTTCTAAATCTGCTAAAATATGGCAGCGAATGTAAAATTTTATTTCACTTCATTTACTGAAACTTGTAATTGTATACTTTTTATCTATCCGTAGACGTAATGCAAATCGTGAACAAGCTGTTAATCAGATGGATAAACTCAAAGATCAGTTGGAATTACATCAGTTCTTACAAGACTGTGATGAGGTATGTATATATTAAATATAATCAGTATACTGTATTTATCTTGTACTACTTTGGTTTCATGCTTTTTGATCATTTTGAGCTGAGCTTATTGTACTGCAATATGTGTGTGCAGTTGGATACCTCATGTATTGCACCCCTGCTGAAGTAATCATAATTGCCATAGAAAGGGGATTAATATTGTGTGATTGGTTGTGTGTAGTCTGTATTAAGGTGTCTGTTAATTTACTTTTTGTTTCTTTTAGCTGTCCAACTGGATGCAAGAAAAATACATCATTGCTCAAGATGAAACTTATCGAAGTGCAAAGACAGTTCACAGCAAATGGACTCGACATCAAGCTTTTGAAGCTGAAGTTGCATCAAACAAGCCCCAGCTTGAGAAGTTAGAAGAGGTAATACATATGAAAGTTATAATTAATTTGTACACAATTATTGCACATGTTAAAGTATTTCAACATTCAATGCCAGAATTCAAGTGTAGCTAATAATTCTAAAAACCTATTGATCAAATAAGAATGTAAGAAGTAATTTGTTATGTATTTGTTTTTAAATTTTTTAACTAAATATTTCTTTTAAAAAAAAGTATTAACTTCATGTTTATTCATTTTGTCAGTGAGGTTCAAGTTGTGCTCAGTCAATAAATTCGTTTTCACCAGTTATTCTGTAAACATCTTTGAGTTCGATTCCTATAATATGCATGAAAACAAACTGTAGGTCAGTAGGAATATTGGATAACTGGGCATGAGTACTTTTACTCTTGTTTAGTTTAATTTGTGAAGTCTAATTAGTTGATAGCTGTAAAAACTTGTGGTCTAAATATTCTTACACATTTTTTTTTAGGCTGGCCAAGCACTAATTGCAGACAAACCAGAAATGAAAGATGTCATTGAACCACGGATTGAGGAGTTAGCTCAGCAGTTTGAAACCTTGGAAAAAACAACAAAGGAAAAAGGAGACAAACTTTTTGATGCTAATCGACAAGTTCTTTATGAGCAGACCTGTGATGATATAGACAGCTGGATAACTGACCTCGAAAACCAAGTTTTGACTGCTGAGACAGGCCAAGATCTCACCAGTGTTAACATCATCCTACAGAAACAGCAGGTTAAAGCAAAATCTCATAATAGTGATTTTAAAAAAAAAGATGTTTCTAGTGTCTAAAAATTGTCTTAAGTTTTTATGAGTAAGTTTGTGAACTATAAGTTAGCTGAATTCTTTGGTCTTTTAAGATGTCCAGTCCATGTAATAATAATAATAAATTTATTTATTTCCTCCTTTAACGTTTTTAAAAACTTGAACACTTGTACTGCATTAAGGTTGTTGTAGGCCAACGTTACAAGTGAAGTTAACTAATATAAAACAAATCAACTTACTTATACAAAGTAACCATGATAGCTAACACACTGATTGATTCGCCCTCTATCTTGATGAAATCAATTTAGTACCTTCTCAAAATTACTCACTTTCTAACTAACCCTTGTACATATAATCTACTTTCAAACATGCTAGAAAACTTTGTAATGTCCTTAAAACTTTCTAATAGCTGGTGTAGGCTTACCTTTTGATCTCAGAATTATCATTAAAACATACAGCTCCCTTTAGCCAGGCCCAGCTTGGCCATGTGGTTAGGCGCTCGACTTGCAATCTGAGGGTTGCAGGTTCTAATCCCCATCACACCAAACACGCTCGCCTTTTCAGCCGTGGGGGCATTATAATGTGACAGTCAATCTTACTATTTGTTGGTAAAAGAGTAGCCCAAAATTTGGCAGTGGGTGGCGATGACTAGCTGCCTTCCCTGTAGTCTTACACTGCTAAATTAAGGACGGCTAGCCCAGATAGCTCTCGTGTAGCTTTGCATGAAATTCAAACAAACAAACCCTTTAGCCAACATTTAATTTACATGAATTATCATTATAAATATTCTTTTAAGATTTGTTAGCAGTGAGAGTTTATGGTCATGCCACATAAAGTAACCTATTCTTAAACTTTCAGTGTAAATATTATAAGAAACAAGAGTCATAGCCAATGATAAAAAAAAAATATGTGACATTTTCTATTTGTCTTAATAGCTTATTGATATTTCATTACAGATGGTTGAAACTCAAATGGCAGTAAAAACCAAACAAGTGTTGGAACTTGGGAATCAAGCTGAGTATTTACAGAAGATGGATCCAGATAAAGGTGATGGTATTGAGGCAAAGAAGGTTTATGTACAAGACAGGTAAATGTTGTAACTGATTAACCATTGAAACCACAACAAATTATCTCACTCTTTTCAATTTTTAAATATATTTGGGATGAACACGAGATTTTACAGTCTAACAACTTTGCTTTTAATACGTAGCTTAGTAATGCAACTTCTTGTTTTCCATTATTCCTACCAGTGGTTGAGATTTTTTCCATTGTACCATGAGTGTTATTTAAACATACACTGGGGAAAAACAAAATCACTCAATATAAAATTCCTGTGTTTATTTAATTGTTTCAGAGTTAACTAGAAATAATGCAAAAAAGAAACGTTAATACTAACCATCACTGAATGAGGTTTGATTTTAGAATTTTTGATCAAATTGCTAACATATGCTGTGTGCTAGAATTTTGAGCTTGCCAGGATATATTTCTAAATATAAATTTATAAAAAAATATCATTAGTGTCTTTGGAAGGTACGCATCAGTATTTTTTTTGTACTAAGTGCTTTCCGGGTATCATATTTGGTATGATTGGTTCCTTAACTGATTTAGGCACATCTGAGTTACATTAAACAAAATATGTCAAAACACCACAGTAAACAGAATGAAGTGTCAAAAAGTCTGATATCAGAGAAATTAGTTTGATGCACAAATATATCGAAACAAGTTTATTGTTAGTGTTATTTCTTTTATTACTAAGAAAAATGTTAAAATAATTCTGATATTTTCTAATTATGACCAAACTTTACATAGCTGTACATAAAGACAATAAATAGTTTTGAAAAAATTGTAAATTCATCCATTTAGTTAACTAATGTTTAGTTGCACTGCCATAATTTTAACTTAGTTATTTCTTTTAATTAAAATCTTCCTCGTTTATGTGCATTTCAAGGACTTATCTTCTTAAAAAATGATCTTTAAAATTGAAGGGGCAAAAAAGGCAGTTGAACTTCAATCTCCATTACTTGCAGATTAAGCAAACCTATCTCAAGAAAATAGAACTACATGGCCAAACGTTTAAATAATATGAGTATATTTTCCACCCAGTTTTAAAAAAATTCTTAAAAGAGGCCTAAGTTTTAACATGTTTTTTTTTCCTTCTCCAGCACAGTTATATTTATATGTCCAGGCTTCATATACTTATTTACTAATATAAATGCTCTATTTCAGTTAAGAGTTGGAACTGTTTAGTTGAGACGTGATTTCATTACTTGAAGATTTTGTATAAAAACTAAACATGTGCCTGATAGATGACTGTTAGGGGTTAACAAACTTTCCATACAAATTTTAATTAATGGATAACATTTTCAGTCTTGTGGAGGTAGAGAGTATTAGGTTATGCAGCTTTTGTTTTTTCAGATTAGCGGCTCTGAATTTTAAAGATTTTATAAACATTAAAACCAAAATGAACAAATTTTTACAGTTTAGTTATCAGTTTCTTGCATTTTCAAATAGTTTTTTATCATTCATGAACCTTTCTATGAATAAACCTATTTAGTAGATGCTTTTATAATAATTTTTTTCACTTATGTGTGCGATATAATTTATTAGTAACTGTTCCTTTTTTCTACTTACTATAGTTCCCTTAATTTTTTGAAAAAATATTCCTATTATCCCTATTTGTTTTGCCTAGTTTTGAATGATGTGGATTTAATAATGAGGCTTCTTTTAGTAACTACAATGGACTTTTTTTATTTAACCCATAAATTAGTTTCTCAATTTTTATTGGTTATCAATTTTGTTTATGATTTTGATTTCTTCTAGTTATGTGGATTCTGTTACCCATATTTTGGCTCATTTTCAGTGATTTAGGAGTCAATCATACCCATTACTTGTCTAAATCTCTGCAATAAAATTCATCCCTACTCTTTCCTTAACCCATTAACTGTGGCAGGAGCAGCTCAGTTGCCTTTTTCTGACTCACAGATAAAACTGAGTTGCCATCAATCACAATAAAACGGTAATTTTTGTCATTCGCATAGAGTTATAGTTATATATGTGTGCGACTGACAGATATTTCCATCATTCGCAGATGAGCCATAGAACTTCAATGATGGAAATATCCGTCATCCGCAGTTAATGGGTTAATATCTTGACAAGCTGAGCTTATTTTCATCCCAAACTTCATTATCTGTGTCTAACCAGCTTTTAATCCTGTTTTATTGAAACTTCAGCATTTGTATTTTTGTAGGAATTTTTCTTTAAGACTCCATATGTAAAAGTAAAACATAGCTAAGTAATTATGTGTGTATTACTTAAATAGCTTATCACAAAGCTCAGTGGTAAGCTTAAAAGCTTAACACCACAATTCAGGACTCAATCTCTGTGATGGGCATAGCAACAAACACAAAAACTTATAATTACAGGGTAAAGCATACTCTTATTATATTTTTGTAAAAATATTAAAAGTATCAGTTTTTTCAGTATACAAGTTTTAATGGTTTACTGTTGAATATTGTGTTGTTTAAAATGAACATCACATAGCAAATTATTTTTTATAATCTTCATTGTAATACAAATTTTTCAACGACTGCCTGCTATATTTTGTCTTATAGATTCGAACGACTCCAGGCCCCACTGCTAGAAAGAAAAACGCAGTTATTGAAAAAGAAGGAAGCCTACCAATTCCGTAGGGACGTAGAGGATGAGAAGATATGGATACAAGAGAAGATCCCATTGGCTTCATCAGTCGACTATGGAAATAGTCTCTTCAGTGTGCAAATGCTAAAGAAAAAATATCAGGTGGGGTAACAGTATAACTAAGTGTATTGCCATATTTTTTAGCTTTGTATGTTTCAATGAGATAAAAGGTCATTTAATTTACTTTGTAACATGAAATCATCAGTGTATGTGATATACTATAATTTGTAGCATTTTCTTTTATGTGTTTTTTTACTATATGGTACTAAGTTAGCAATTAAAATACCAAAATTCTTTTTTTGAGGTGGGGGTGGGGATGCCTTCTATACATATTTTTTGTGTGTATGTTCTCTATACAATATATTTTTTGATATTGAACTTCTCTTACATTTTGAGCAGCATTACTTAAGTTTTGTAGGAATATAGTTTCTGGATATATATAACAAAAACACGTGTTAACTAGTATGCCTGTTATACTTTAAATCATGTGCTGTTCTATCCATGATTTGTTTTAAATCAATAGCCTACTGTTAATTCTGAGAAAGGGTGGTAATCTGAAGTGTTAAATGTAATGATTGACATTTTTATGAGCAATACATAACTAATTTGGTTTTGTGGTGATGAAAGAAAGGTCAACATTTGAGATGTTATGGGTATAAGTACCTAAGCTTTACTCGGTATTGTTAATTTTCTTACATAACTTTTTGAATTGTGATTTGAAAGTTAACTGAAGAAACAGGATATCCCCATTGCCTTTTGAATGTTATTTTGTTCGTTATTTTATTCCAGGTTTATACCTTTTTTTCAGCTGCTAAACGTTTTTCTTTTCTGTATATTCTTTTTACTTAGACACTGATTATTATCCAGTACAACTGTGATGAATATAATGGATGATTTGTACTAACTGTATATGATGCTGATGTGTTTCCCACTAGCAATTGGTGTATATGTGTTATATATATATGTCTTGGCTTATATCTTGTTCAAGTTTTGAAACAAGTTGTTTATATGTTACTGTATGTTTATTTATCTATCCATCTACGTGCTATAAGAAAAATAGCTCAGTGAAGAACTTCAAATTGATTATAAAAGGCCAATATATGACCAGAAAGCTTTCCCAAAGAGTGATTGCTTCTTCACTTGTGGACTTTGATATGGTTTTATATTTGTTTAATTTTTATTTTTTTTGTTATCTCTAATCTTTATCTCATTTTGTAAAGTACTGTATCTGTTACTACACTTAAATAAGGTTGTCCAACTTGATAATAAATCTATAAGTTTTTCATTTCGTTTTATTGTAAAAATTGTATCATTGTATGAAAATGAACTTACATGTAATGTATTCTTTATTTTTGAACTATATACATGTTAAATGTTTATTGAAGTGAGTGGTAGGGGAAAAATCGCAAACTGTTTGGAGAAAATGAGTGGTTTTATGTTATATTCATTCTTTCTGGTACATATATTCCAGTCACTTCGTACAGAAATAGATAATCATGAACCAAGAATCTTGAATGTTTGTGGAAATGGACAGAAACTAATTGAGGAAGGACATGAAGATTCTGAAGAGTTTGGACGTCTCATTGAAGAGCTGCTTGCCTTGTGGCAACAGTTGATAGATGCCATGGATATTCGTAAAAATAAACTGGAAGAATCAGAAAAAGCTCACCAGGTACACACAAGTTATTCTTTCCTGTATTAAAAAACATGGTCTACTGTAATATTAGATTACTTTATCTTTACATGAAATATTTGTATACATCACTTTGAAATCCTAAATTTGTTTTGGTTTAATTAATATGAATGATAGATATATGGCTCAGTTATAGGCTGTTTTCAGGCTTTAACCAAAGCTGTATGTTATATGAAGAAGTTGAAATCTGGTTGTGAAAATGTGTCCTTTTATGGACCAGCAGATGGCATAAGTCTTTAAGATTTTATTAAAGAAGAGAAACAGCATATTTACATATTTTTCTTAATATGATTAAATACTCTTTTGGTGGCCAGCTGTTTTTAGATTGCTATGGTTTCCAAATAACATAAGGTTGGTCTTTAAATGGTTAAGCAGGCTACATTTTTTTGCTGTTTTTTAAATGTTATTTAAATATAAACGTAAATAAATTGATAAATTTAAGGTAAAATTTTTAGCTTCAAGATATGCCATTTTGGCTTCATATCTGTGTAATAGAACTTAGGATTGTTCTTCACATTAAAATTGTGGATCTTGTATAATATGTTTGCATATAAGTATAATCTGAACTGTTGTCATGTTTAATTTAAAGAAAATTAAAAAAAAAACAAATGTATTTTTATTATTCCTCTAGGTTAATACTAGCAATGAATATACTCAGATGCACATCTATGAAATTTAGTACATTTTCTAGAATTTTTTAACAGTTTTTGATATTAAATGTAAAAATACTACATAAGGAAATAAGCATGGAAAGTGAAACTTTACATATTTATATGATGGAAATGAATCATTGAGATTTTCATAAGCAAAGATAATAGCACCAGCATACAGTTTTGGTATATGTAAATTAAACTTTTTCCCTGAAACAGCTACAGCAGTGTGTAATCCAGTTAATTACTCTGACATTTGTAAACATCTCTGATTGTACAATTTCTTAAATAGATACATCGTTATTTTCTGTCTGAAAACCTAAAGGTTTAGTATAACTAATATCAAGATTTTCTTTTGCAAAATTATGTAAATCTTTGTGTATGATTATCAACACGCACTCACCTAGAGCCTGTTGAAAGAAATTATCATAAAAATTGAGCAAATGGTTTTCATTCCGTTTTTAGTATAATTATAAGACAGTATTTTGTTGTATATACATAAAAATAAGCTTATTCTTAATGATAAAGAATATCTGATAACTGGTTTTAAGTGTGTCTCGTAGTTATCCCTAACAGATGGTGGTGTCATTATAATTTCTTAGTATTACTTCGATGCTTCCGAGGCAGAGGTGTGGATGAGTGAGCAGGAGTTGTACATGATGGTAGATGACCGTGGCAAAGATGAAATCAGTGCTCAGAACCTGATGAAAAAGCACGAAACCTTGGAGAGTGCTGTAGAGAATTATGCAGATACAGTCAAGCAGTTAGGAGACACTGCTAAACAGCTGATTACCGATGATCATCCATATAGGTACTAAAAGTCTGTAAGAGCTGCATCTTACAAGAATACAGTTTGAACTATCGGGACACAAGAACCTTCAGATTCTAAATTCATAAACTACAACTTTTTTTAAACAACAGCTGCTATGTTAGGTATGATATATTTCAATACCAGCTAAAAAAAAAGCTTTCTATTTTTGATTATCTAGGTGTATCCATGTAGTTAGTGTGTTGGACTCTGAATCCAAGGCTACATGGTTTCCATCCCACTGCCACAAAATTGTATTCCTGCAATTTGGGGCTGTTGGTGTATTATAAGGGTGATAGTCAAATCCCATTATTTTAGCCCCCCAGTGGCACAGCGATATGTCTGCGGACTTACAACGCTAGAATCCGGGTTTCGATACCCGTGGTGGGCAGAGCACAGATAGCCCATTGTGTAGCTTTGTGCATAATTACAAACAAACAATCCCCATTATTTTATTAGAGTAGCCTAAGAATTAGTAGTAGGTATTGTTGTCTAGCTGCCTTCCCCCTAGTTTGTCAGTTAAAGTTAGGAATGACTAGCACAGTTAGCCGTTATTTAGCTTTGTGAAAAATATTCAAAGCAAACAAACGAAATTAATTTAAATTAACCTTAAATATTATTTTCACAATCACTTCCCAAGATTCAAATTAACAAATTCATAACACTGCAAGAACATCAATTATTAAAAGATGTAATTCCTATTTCAGAGAGAAAAAAAAGAAATTTCAGCAAACAACATCTAAAGTAACCAATTATAGTTCTGTTTGTTTTTTTCTACATCTCTTCATACTATCATATATGTATGTATTTGATTGTTTTAAACCAGTTTTATCACCTTTGATAAAGTTTTAAATAAATTTTGTTTTCATTAAGAATACACAACCTAAAGTACTACTTAAGATATATTAACATAAGAATTAATTTTATGCATTTTCAAAGAGTATTTGTTTTATAAGGCACTATTCATATTCTTTAATTACTTAATCAGGTTTTATCTCTTTTGTGTCACGTTTAGATAGCTGAGGCACGTTACGGATTTAGTCTTTTATAATAAATTCTAACCTCCTACAATAAGTACAATAAATATGTTAGAACAAGTTTTATACTTACCTAGTTTTTAGTTACATATACATTGTGCTCCCATTGTTAACATGCCTGTAGCTTGTTTGGTTAACAGTTCCTTGCCATAATATCTACTAATTCTGTGTTTATGCAGTATATTACAGGCAGGTCTCCTTCTTGTTAAGTACTATTTGTTTACTATATATATAGATTATTTCAGTTTTTTATTATTAGTGAATTGTATTTTATCACAGTGACCAAATTGCAATTAGACAATCTCAGATTGATAAACTGTATGCCGGGCTGAAAGATCTTGCCTCTGAGAGACGTGGTAAACTGGATGAAGCCTTGAAACTCTTCTCTCTTAACCGTGAAGTGGACGATTTGATGCAGTGGATAGCTGAACGAGAAGTTGTTGCAGGGTCTCAAGAGCTAGGACAAGATTACGATCATGTTACGGTAATGCATAGTAAAATTGTAGGTGAGATTTTGGTGAGAAGAAAATGCACTGTTGGCATTATTTGTAAGATGTGGTTATAATTACATTATGGAAAATTCTGAATACTAAGGTACTTTCTTAACTTTTTTTCTATTTTTTACATAAAAACAAACATTTTTGGATATCTAGCTCTAGCCAGATTTAGCATTAGAGATTTGTTAACCATGTCTTAATGTAGGTTAAAATATGAATACAACAGTATTGAATAACAATTTTCATACCATGACCAAAAGCTATATCAGCTTTCATCAGTCCAGCTAAATGATCTACAGAGAATATTACCCATGGAAACTATATAAATAGAAATATGATAATGAAAAGTGAGAGAGCCTCATACTCCTATACTATGAATGACTGGAATGATGTACATATAAACATATTCTACGCTAAGCTATCACTACAAAAGACATGTAAAACTGGCTGCTAGTTGGGATTAACTTGCAAGTATTGGACCAGCATTCCATCCAGGGGTAATGGATAACCATTCTCCTCTGCTTGTGCCACTTGCAACTGGAACTCAAAAGTACCAGTCCTATGTGCCTTGAGAAGACATGGCAAGGATTTAATTAACCATACTAGCTGAACTGATAAAAGCTGATGTTTCTGCAAACTGCAGCTCACACCTTTATATATGTATAAAATGCATTATCTAATGTGAGCAAAAAGGTTTAATATTTTGATGTTTTAAATGCTTATTTCTTACTTGTGAATAAATATTAAAGTAATTCAAACTCTTCTACTTAACCATTTATAATAAAATCTAAAGAGGCAAATAATGTAAACAACTGAAAGTATTCATTGTGATTTAACTGAAAGAACAGAGTTAATTATATCTAGCCTAATACAGTTGAACAAAAAAAATTATCATTGTTCTGAAAAATATTTTTTCATAAAATAGTTGCATAGATTTTGATAGATTTTACTGTTTCTTTAGACACTACGAGAAAGATTTAAAGACTTCGCTCGAGATACCGAACTTATTGGTTCTGAACGAGTAGCAGTGTTCAACCAGAATGCTGACAAGCTGATCAGTATAGGTCATTCTGATAGTGCCACTATTGCTGAATGGAAAGATACTGTCAATGAAGCTTGGGCTGACTTACTAGAGCTTATAGACACACGAACTCAGATGTTGGCTGCTTCATGGCAGTTGCACAGGTTCTTTCATGATTGCAAAGATGTTTACAGTCGCATTTTGGTAAAAACAAATGTCTTTTTCTTTCAGAATTTTGTTTCATCTCCTACATTGTTATTTATTGTTCATTTTGGAGAGTGATAGAGAATAATCTTAATTGTTTAATGTTTTAAATTCACCTCTGGACATGCCAATTGTCAAGAGCATATTCATTTCATTTCAAAATCTTTTCTTTATTAGGTACATGTTTTTATAAAATTAATGTGACCAACGAAAGAAATCAGCAATAAAATGACAGCAGTTTTAGTGTAAACTGTCTGTTTAAGATTTTTTTCTCGAATATGTTAATACCTTGTTACTTTTATAGATGTATTCTGCAAAATTCTTGAAAAGTTTTTGTGGCCGCACAACTCATGTAAGGAATCACTTTTATGATTTGCATTACATCTTTATATATGTAGATATATAAATTATTTTTGTGGAGTATTTTAAACATTTTCAAAGGAACAGTCTTAAGTTACAGAGGAAACAGTTTTATATATCTAAGTTTGATATTATTTTAGAACATAGGATAAGAAGAAGCAATGTCTAGGTGAGGTGAAAGTTTCTTTCATTTCTAGTTCCTATGACTTGTATATTATGATACTATTTTTAACTAGAACACTAAGCTGGTGAACTCTTGCATCTGCTTGTAGGAAAAACAAAATGCCATTTCTGATGAGCTTGGTCGTGATGCTGTCAGTGTATCCAACTTGCTGAGGAAACATGCAAGTTTTGAACATGATTTGCAGACTCTTGAAATTGCAGTAAGTGAATAGTTATTGTGTTATACCTCTGTTTGTTAGTTAGGCTTAAGTGTATTTATCCAAAAATACATAATTTGGAGAAATAAAATAGAAGAATTAAATTTTGCTGTTACTCATTTGATTAGTATAAACATAACTATATTTAACTTTGGTAATTGAAGAGCAGTGTCACAGGGATTATTTGGAGAAACTGTTTTGTCTGAATATTATTAGTGTTAAGTTTAATCTGTCTAATAAGATTTTTTTTTCTTTGTATGTGTGATAGGTGCAGCAGATCAAGGATGAATCTGCAAACTTGCAAGCATCTTATGCAGGAGAGAGAGTACTTGAAATTATTGGTCGAGAAGCAGAGGTTATGAACGCTTGGCAAAAACTACTCACAATGTGTGAGACTCGACGTGCAAAATTAGCAGATACTGGTGACCTATTCCGTTTCCTCAATATGGTTAGAGACCTGATGCTATGGATGGAAGATATTGTAAGACAGATGAATACGACTGAAAAACCAAGGTGAATTATTTAAGTTTCATCTAACATAAAGCTTTAATACCTAATGTCATTGGAAAAGAAAGTGATTTGATAAACTATTTTAGCAAGTGGTAGTATAGTGCTAGATGAAATATTTAACACCAGTTGCTGTTCAATGAAAAGAAACAACTCTTAAGTATGAAATTTATAACAGAAAAATAACTTTGATCTTGGCAATCAAATATCAGTTGTTGTCATTATTAGTAACTTTTATGATCACCAGTCTAATTATCAATTAGGATTTTTTTTTTTTATTACTAAGCACTAATTACTGGTTAAATTAACATTCAAAATGGAAGGTATAAACTAATTGGTAATTAGCATCAAGTAATAAAACAAATAGTTACTAATTTATAAGGTACTCATATAGGCTACTATCCATAATGGGTGTTTTATAGTCATTAATTGATAAACTTACATGTAAAGTTTTTCAGTTATATCATTTGATATTTGATTCATAAGAAGTTCAGCTGTTATTGTAATCATTATTATTTTTAGATTGATAAGCTTGACACTATTATATAGAAGTCTTGGAAAATAATAAATTTCTTCATCTTTGTTGTGGTTAGTAGCTTCTACATTCACCTAAACCTAATTATTAATTAGTCATTTTTAGCCGAGACATAACGGCTCATAGAATGTCTCGGAGTGTTTTTGGTGGTGTTTTTTTTTCAAGTGCAAACTTTTAGCTCGTAGCTTCATCATCTCTTGACTAATTTGAGATTTAATTACAGTTTGGGAGTCAGGAGGTCAAACTCTTTTGATTGATATATTTTGACCATACCCAAGGCCTCGTGGATTAATTTACTGTAATCGTGCCTAAAAGAATTTCAATTTGAGGGTAAGCTTGTAGAGATCCTAATGAGTAATAAAATTGAATTGGGTATACATGTGCCCCACTCTTGGTATTACTGGTGCACAAAAATATAGCTAATAAAAATTAAAAAAAAAGGTCTCCTAGGTTACTTTAATCCTGCCTAAAAGAATTTCAAGTGTCATGGCTATTGAGGATTCCCTCTTGTTTTCTAATACATACTTAACCCATTAACTGCGGATGACGGATATTTCCGTCATTGAAGTTCTATAGCTCAGCTGTGAATAACAGAAATATCCTTTAGCCGCACATATATAACTATAACTATGCGAATGATGATAATTACCATTTTATTGTGATTGATGGCAACTCAGTTTTATCTGTAATTCAGAAAACAGCAACTGAGCTGCTCCTGCCGCAGTTAATGGGTTAATAACTAATAATTTGACGTGTGATCGTATAGACTAATAACCATGACAATATTGATACCCAATTGCTACAACCTTATCATAAGTGCTAAGAAAATTTTTTAAGTTCAATTGAGTACAGGAATCAAACTCTGAAGGAACAGGATGTGGCTTGGACCTATGTTAGAGCTCTGTATTTTGAAGCTGGTATGCCAGGTTCAAACCTTTGTGATACAACAAAATATTCTTATGCAATTTAAACTGAGTGAGTTATAAGTGTGATAGTGAGATCCTTAGAATGGGTGGTATGGTGCTGCTGATTTGCAGCTTTCTCTCTGACTAGTAGTTCAAAATTAGGGACTGCAGCAAATAATCTTAGCAACTTTGCCATCAGTACAAAAATACCAAGGACTAAATGAAATGTAACAAAAACAAGTTTTCAGTACTTGGATAATATAATGTAATCTGAGGTAATTATAATTAGTATAATGTAATCTGAGGTAATTATAATTAGTATAATGTAATCTGAGGTAATTATAATTAGTATAATGTAATCTGAGGTAATTATAATTAGTATAATGTAATCTGAGGTAATTATAATTAGTATAATGTAATCTGAGGTAATTATAATTAGTATAATGTGATCTGAGGTAATTA
>NW_013667497.1:79709-80947 GCF_000517525.1 Limulus polyphemus
GTGATCTGAGGTAAATACAATTAGTATAATGTGATCTGAGGTAAATATAATTAGTATAATGTGATCTGAGGTAAATATAATTAGTATAATGTGATCTGAGGTAAATATAATTAGTATAATGTGATCTGAGGTAAATATAATTAGTATAATGTAATCTGAGGTAAATATAATTGGTATAATGTAATCTGAGGTAATTATAATTGGTATAATGTAATCTGAGTTAATAAGTTAAGTTTGGAACCAAGTGTTTTGACCAGTCCTAATCAGACCCATTTTTTCATGTAGATGCTGTCAAGCTTATTAACTTTTACAACCAGGGTTGATTATGATAAATATGAAAATACTTTTAGGTATGTTGTATCATGCTCTAAAACCAGCAGTAAATAATGCAGACTATTATAATCACTTAAGTTGTACATCCTTTGATTTGTTTCAGTCAAGATTGTTTCATATCTGCCCAACATTAATTCATGTTAGAAGGTAAGTGCAGGAAAAGATCTGCAAACTACATGATAGTGATTATATGTTATGCAGTCTTGAACACATTTGATTAGCATGCTTGATACATGAAAACTACTGAAAGAGCACTTTACAGAAACAAAAACTTGATGATTGAAATTAACTATATTATTGTAAATTCCAAATAGATTTAGTGCAGATAGTATGAATACTGTTTTATAGATTTCTTGTTTAAAACTTGTTATTTTATAATATGTTAATGTGAGGCAGTTTTGTTTTTTTTCTTCTTCCAGAGATGTCTCAGGTGTGGAGTTGTTGATGAATAACCACCAGAGTTTAAAGGCTGAGATAGATGCTCGGGAAGACAACTTATCTGTCTGCATTAGTCTAGGAAAGGAACTTCTAGCCAGAGGTCACTATGCATCAAGCGAAGTAAGTCACGAACTTGTTAATTCTAGTTTGCATTATCTGTAGCCTGGGAAATTTGTCACATGTTACTTATGAGAATGTACCTAAACAGAATTTAACCAAATAATAATTATTTTTCTGTTTGTGTATGTCTTATTTCTTGAGTTGAGTACTGTATGACAATCTCAGGGGGTCACACCAATAGGTTCTTACCCCTTCATGTGGAGGCTGGCTGCATCACAGGAAGTAGAAAAATTCTTTTACTGATGTTACCAGTTACCATCTGGCTGTTTTATGTTCTCTTGTTGGTAGCTCTGTCTATTTGCAGTTCATTGCAAGAGGTCACCAGATTTAGAGCTACTGCCAAAGTT
>NW_013667497.1:80957-87988 GCF_000517525.1 Limulus polyphemus
AAACCTTCCCACATATCAGTTACTAATTCAACAGCATTGATCCTATTTCTCTTTGACCACAATAACTACCTAATGACAAGAACAGTGGCTCAATCTGATAGGCAAGACTTCAAGTTATAGCCTTTTCTGGGATCTTACCAATGATATTTTGCAGGACAAAGGTTCAATGACATTTGAAACAAAAACGATCCTTCATGAGTTTGGATAAGGCTTGAATAAAACATCATCCTGTATTTCAGGAATGTTACATTTTGTCCAGCTATGTTGATACTCCAACCCTAACTTCAACAGATTGGCTTCCCTAAGCTCCCAAAAGGTGGGACCATTTGGACCTGGAGCTCCATCTTTAGATTTATTTATGGTTTTGTTTGTTTCATTCAAGTTTCATTTTAAGGTAATATAGCCAAAAGAAATATAAGCAGGTATAAATCTACAATTATTATTTTAACTGCTGGAATGCATCAAAGAGTAAGGTCTAACCTTAATACACTGAGTCTGTTCAAGGTATATGCTTTTTCATGAAAAACATCATGATCTATTAATCTAAAAGAACTAAAGCATCATAATGATGTTTGCCACATTTAAACCTCTGAACTAATTATTAAGTAAAACTTGTTTGGGATGCTTTTTCTAATTTTTTTGTTGATAATTAAATATAAATATTCCTAAAACCTTATAAAGCTCTTGTAATTAAATATTTGATTCTCATTTCTATTTCAAGTTTTTAGTATCATAAGATCAAATTATAGATGTAGTGTATATCACCAATAAAAACTTTATTAAAACAAACCTGTTCAAAACTTATAAGAATAAAAGGAATAGGCTTTTACTTCTAAATCAGAAGTAATGAATGTAACTAATCTTATTTTATACACCAAGTATCTAACCATTTTAAAACTGTTTTTTATATTTTTATGTATGTAATGTTTTATCTAATTTTGAATAAACTAGATCAAATTGAGGTTTATATGATTTGATAAAAAAACTGGTTATTTTTTCTTAGCTGATGTTCATTCATTACAGATCAAAGAAAAACTGTTGGTCCTAACAAACCAGAGGAATGCCATGATGGACGATGGGAGAAAGATGGGAACACTTGCAGCTAAGTATGAAGAATGAGTTTTTATTTTTGTTTTGACTAACCAGTTTCAATTCTTACTTCACTATTGATAAAGGTTATCTAGTGTTAGGTCTTTCCAATAACCTATGCATACAATATTGTATAAATCAGAAAATATAAATCATTATTCTACCTTTATTTACTTTAAAACAGTTGTGTAATTTCTTAGAAATCTTAAGGGTGGAGATTTAGGACTTTGAATGTTTTGGCCTTCTTTCATATATGAAATTTGTGTGTTAACATTGTGTGTTAAGTGACAAATGTAACCCAGCGTATAGTAGTGTGTGTCATAGATTTGTAAAAGTTTTGTTTCACAAAATACCACTTGAATTACAGAAATTGGAAGTTATATATCAATGGCTTTGTGAAAGAAAGATAATTAGCATGTACTGAACCATTAAAATTGTTTTAGAGCATTAAAACCATTTTAAACTTGCACAACAACCCATAAATATTAATCTTGTTTTAAAGAAGAAATACCTACAAATCTAAAGCATCATCACAAAGTTTCTTAAGACTCAAACTGATAAGAATATTTCTAAGTGCTAATGGAAAAAGTTCAAAAGCTTTATGAGAGAAGCTTAAAAGGTAACAAATCTGCTTTTTGTGTGGAAGACGACACTAACTGCTATTGAAATATCATATTTTTGAGATTATAAGTTTTTAAGTTTCATACAAAACTCACTGTTTTCATTATGTAGATATAAGTTTAAAATATCCTTTCAGTTATTGCTTATTGTTTAACAAGATGTTATCAGTATTTCTTTTACTGTCACTTAAAATGTTAACCACCTGATAGATAAGTAGGAGTTGATACATTGCTTATCTAGCAGTGAGTTTGTCACAAATATTTAACATATGCAAGTAACAGTTTGGCAAAATCTTTCAAAATACTTTCATGAAGCTCCACTGATACTTATTTGGTTGAAACATTTACCAATTATTAATTTTTGCCCTTTTCACTAAGTTTAGCCATTTCTGTTTAATTTTTGCATGTTATACATTTTTTAATACTTCTTTCTTTAGTTGTAGTAAAATTATATGATGCATGTAAGAAGTGGTAAGTCTGGATTTATAATGCTAAAATAACAGTGGTGGGCAGAGTACAGATGGACTTTTGTGTAGCTTTGTGCTTTACAACAAACAACAATATATAAAGAAATGACTTATGTTGTGTTTTTTTCTTTTAAAATAATGTCTGGAAAGATATTGTTTTCTATCATAAAAATAATGTGTATTTTAATGAAATCAAGGCTTATTGGCTGTTTCATATCATTAAGTCATTGAAAACAGTACAAGATTTGTACTTTAGTTTATGATGTTTTCCCAAGAGTCAGTTGTAGTGAGAAAGATAGTTTGAGGAGAATGTCAGAAACTGTAAGAGTAATTTCTAAAAATGTAGGTACTCTTATAAATTTGGGCAGCAACTCTAGTCAATAAGTAGGATATAAAAACAAATGTAGCTAGCTCCACTATGACAGTACATCCAACTTGTATGACATGTCAACAGTGGTACTTTTGTAATAAATGTCAGATAGCTTTATGGACACTGGTTTGAGATCTTGTAGTGCTAGTAGACTTCTGTGTACTTCAAGTGTAATGAAACAAACTTTGTAAAATTACTTTTATCATACACAAAAGGGAGATAATAAAAACTTAGAAGATTGATGCAATTGTCTAAGCTTTGCTGTTTTTGTCTGGTTTATCAAAAAGATTTTTCATCACCGGAATGGAATTACAATATTGATGCATAAGTAGAAGAATATATGATGTAAAAGTTTTCATTTAGATTTTGTACTTTATATATAATGTTGCATTTTCAGTTTAATGTTTTGATTTTATTTCTAGTCTTGGAAGTGTACCAGTTTGCCAGGGATGCTGCTATTGCAGAGTCTTGGCTAGTAGCCCAGGAACCATATCTCCTGAGTCAAGAACTTGGTGTAAGTTGTATGGTTTGGAGGGAGAATAATATGGAACCATACTTCTTATTAAACAATGAACTTAACGTAAGTTATTTTATTTGGATTAAAGTTATAAACCTCACCAGATTTTACGCATGGCCTTACCCCAAGCTTGAATCCTTCCTGTTTGCATTTCAACTACTCGTGTCATTCGGTTTAAAACAAAGGTAATTTACTATTAATCAGTCTAGTTACACAAAGTTTTGCATTAAACATTAAGATTAGGCTGATATTAAGATATTATATCATTATTTATTTTAATCTTCTCTAATTAGTGTACTATGAATGTGTACACGACATAGGTTCTTTTAATAGTATTAGTGTGTGTGTGTGTGTGATTAAGATATCTAATATTAATAACTTATTTTTACCCCTTTTTCTCCCTGGTTGAACAATCAAAACTTTAATATTCTTACAACTTAAAAGTTGTGTTATAAGGTTGTTTAGAAGGTTTGTTCCCTAATTTGTTCTTTTTGTTTTGGTTATTGTAAATAGGAGCAAAAATACATCCAAGTTTTCGAAAATTAGTCTTTCTGTTGTACTTAAAATGAAAAGTATTAAGAAAACTTTTATTATCATTACAGAGATTATACTTGTAAGGGGGCATGGGTTTTTCCTGTGGTATCTTTTGCACTTTAGGGTATTGGTGTGTTTTAAGAGTGGCAGTCAGTCCCTTAGCATGTATAGTAGGGTGCTGTTGACTGAATGTCTTCGTTCAGGTCAGTAGTTCAAAGTTAGGAATGGTGACAGCCTGAGTAGCTTTGCCATAAATGTAAAATACAATACACTATAAACTTGGGCAGACATAGGTATATTTTGGACTGTTGACTAAAACATATATAAAATAAATATATGAATAAAGTCAACAAGAATTGGCAAGTTTGATCCAATCATTAGAATTAACTAACAGAAAGATATATTTGTTTGTAAGCATAAATTTTAAATAAATTTCTATATCCAAAATTGTGTATTAATAATCACAAATCCTCAGAAGCATCAAGGCCTGCTGTTTCTAATCTGAGCAGAGAGGAGGAATTTATTTTGCCAATTGGAAATAATGTATTTGTAGCCTTATTAGTTATTTTATGGGATAATTTAGGGCCATACTGTTAACTTTTTAATTGTATTGTCTATACAAAGATCATTATAAATGAAAGCAAATGTTCACTTTGTTATATAAGAAAAAAAATAAGCATCTTTTTTCTTACAAATATAAAAATCGTTAATGCTTTACACAGGTGTTTGAAGTGTGTCAATTTTGTGTTTAAGTTAAAAGTAGAAAAACATTTTAAGCTCTTCAAAATATGTCAGTGTGTAATGAATTAAGCTTTTAATTGTAGACTTCACATATTTCTTGAAAGTATAATGAAGTGTGTGACATAAAATTTGAAACTATAAAGTCAAAACAATTAATTGTATTTTCTTAATTATCACAACATGTAAACTAACGAGCCTTTTTTTTTTACAGATGACAATTGATGAAGTTGAACAGCTAATAAAAAAACATGAATCTTTTGAGAAGTCAGCAGCAGCACAAGAAGAGCGTTTTGCTGCTTTGGAAAGGCTAACAACAGTAAGTTGTGATGTATTCCACTCCGTTTAGTGTATTGATAAATCCATTTTTAACATACTGTTGTTACCTCAAATTTGTTTAGCCATTCGGACTTTGTATTTGTTGAATATTATTTATATATATATTTTTTTTGTTTATTATTATTAACATTTTTCTTTCACAACTGCCTCCAGATCATGTTTAATATATAGTGCATATTTTGTATTCTCTTCTTTAGTTTCATCCATAGTGCTATCACTCCAGTTTGTTCGTGCTTTTGGAAAAGTATTTTATATTTGTAATCATTAAATATATAAGTCAACTAAACTGAAATGTTATCCTTTTGCTCCAAGCTTGAGTTGAGAGAACAAGAACATGACCTTGCAGAACACGTAGTGGAACGACGCCAAGCATACCGTGCTCTGGATGATCACATGCGCCTTTCAGGCTACTATGAATCGGTGAATTAAAAATGGCCTTTTTTTTTCAGAGTTTGCTTAACCATGTGTGCATTTGGAAGATCAGTGTATTAACAAGCATGAACCACCAAATGAAATAATTTTACTTGCATGTTTTGGGGTTTTTTTCGCAACAAATAGCAGTCACATATTTATTATAAAACTACAAACTTTCTCTTCAGTATCCTGTTTCTTCAGGTCTGGAAGTTAGTTACAGAGTGTTAATAGTCAAAATATATGTGACACTTTTACAAATTCCCAGTTTAGTATAGAAAAAATATTTTGAATAAGTTACTATATCCAAATCATTTGTATGTCTATTGGACATACACAAAAACATGTATCCTCTTAGCTTAACATCCTCATATTCGTATATAACCCACCTTTGTTTTAATCTGTTTTAATTTCAATGACTAGATTCTTTAGTTGTAGGATTAAACAACAATAGTTGATGGAAATATAATTTTTTGTTTTTTACTGACCAAGCACTTCCTGAAGGTTCTAGCCAAAATTCCTGATTGTAAGTGTTTTTGTCAGTTTTATTTGTGTAACTGTACAGAGCCACAGGTATGCAATGCTAAGCCACATCAATAGAAAACATGTAAAGCATATTTTTTGTTTATGCTGTTATTTATTTGTCGAAAACTTCCAGTTATCTTTTTGGCAAGGCTTTCTCTGACTATTGGTGGTGAAGTCTGTTCACATTTTAAAAAAAATATCGATTAGTAATTCCAGTTACGACTTTGGAAAATATCATTACTTTTTTGACATAGAAATATTTTGACAATAGTTTTATCAATAGGAACATCTCAAAACATTATGTAAGGTTTAGCTCCTTCACATGCCCCCAGTGTCTCAGCAGTAAGTCTGAAGGCTTATAATGCTAAAAAACAAATTTTGATACTCTTGGTGGGCATTGTGTAGCTTTATACTTAGTGAAAAACAAACAACAATTCACCCACTCGTACTTTTTACCTGCAATTTCAACATCACAGGATGATTGATGTGGTGTCAGTGGTATGATGTGCATAATTCTGAATGATGTCATTAACTGAATAATGGAGATGCAGCAACTGAATGCTGGTTTTTAGATGTGATTGGTAAATAAACTTGCAAACATTATATTTTTGTGTCATTTACGTAATGAATTTATTCTTTACAGAGCAAATGTAATTAGTTGCTTCTAGGTTGTTAATATTGTGCTCCATTGCAGTTTCAGGACATAACTTTACATTTTTTCCTGTTTTACTTTTAACAAGGATCGTGATTAGCTGTTTTTAATACATGGATATATGTACTTAAAATGTATCAATCAAAACAAGAGTATTAAGTGAAATATCACTTGGCTTTACTCCACTTTCTATTGTAGAAGTTCATTTTAGGTAGTTTCTATAATCCTGTGCCTTTCACTCATCTATCTTCATTTGGTGTTTAATCTGCCTCTAATAAAAAGTAATATCAGCTATTCTTAAAATTATATGCGTCACAAAGTAATTAAAAGGTAATTGGACGTTATAATATTTTAGCTGTGATAGCTATGCCAAGACTAAAGTCACTGCTATAAAATAACATTAGTTACTATCGTGAGCTCACTTTTATTAAACTTCAGCATTTGATGATCCTCCACTGAATCTGGAATATAACTGATTGACCACTCAGCCTACACCCTTAAATGAGCATTTGGAAGATGTGGCTTTTCATCTTTGTAGTTCATGATGTTTCAAATTCCGTATGGTCACTATAAACAACATGTTGCATGATTGAAATCATTGTTAATAGTCAGTGGCATAGTGCCATAGGTGCCCTGGTAGTCCTAGGTCTTCCAATTTTCAGATAAGTTTTGCTTTTTTTTTAAAATTAAATACCGTATTTTTCGGTGTATAAGATGCACTTTTTTATCCCAAAATTTGGTGTCAAAATTTACTTGCGTCCTATACACT
>NW_013667497.1:88988-116042 GCF_000517525.1 Limulus polyphemus
AATGCTTCCTAAATAATAAAAAAAATAAATTATAGTAATGGAGTTAGTAAAGTTAGTATAGTAAAGTTTTCCCCAAAACTTTTTCTTCAAAATAAGGGTGCATCTTATTCACCTGTGCGTCTTATATTCCAAAAAATACGGTAATTCAAATATAAAAATGTAAAATCAATGCTCACTATTAAATGAACATAATTGAAATAATGCCTCCTAATTTAAGCATAAAACATAGTGACTGTACTTAATTTTGTAGCTTTGAAGTTAAACATGCATGACTAGAGATGATTAATCAGATTATTCAGTTTTTAAATTTCATGCAGTGAACATTTTCACATAATTCAAAAAACCTTTTGAGTACCTTGAATATGAAACCCATAATCAGTACTATTTTACAACCAAAATGTGAAGTAATAGAGCATAGCAGGTTTTTAAACATATGTTTACCCCAACCATAAAAGCTACATCATTGCAACTAAAAACCAACTCAAGAACTTAGGTATTGTGTATAACCAGTATAGCATCATTGAAAGATGTATGAAACAACATGGATTTTTCATAAAAATTTGGCGACACCATACAAGACATTACACTCCCTGAGCACAACCTGTTGATCTAGCTGTTTTAACAACTGTGTTGCTTTAGAAAAGATGCTCTTGACTATCAAGTTAATTCTGGAAAGTTCTCGCTATAAATGGCACTTTGACCATGAAACCACTGAAGAAACTTTTGCTATATGCTATATATTTTGAATTTTGTTTATATCTAACAACATTAATTAATATTCTAAATCTTTGCAACATGGTTTCAAAACCTCTTCAACTTGTGTCCATGAATGTATCAACTTCATCTGCACAAGTCAGATCACTGCTATATGAGCACAAACAACAGCAGATGGTCTCCAGTGTAAGAAGTATTTAACAGAGCTGAACAGGTGACAAACAACTTCAATGTTGCTTTCTTGGATCTTGAACTATGGAGAAGCAAAGTGAAAGGTTCTAACTACATGGGTTAAAATTGGACCACTCAAACTATTATGACTGGAAAAAGATTGATGCAGTTACATTACGTCACGAGACAATTGAGCTTATGCTCATGGTTTTAAGAAAATGATTCATTACATATATATTTCCATAATTTACGTCATTGAACCTTTTAGCCAAAACTAGATGTAGAATCTGAATGCCAGTGGTATCATTCACAAAATAGATTGTGTTTTATTTAAGGGATTTGAACATTCTACTAGACATTCAAACAATGAAATACGGCCTAGATCAACTTCATTAAATGTTTCTCTCCTTTGTTGGCTCAAACTGATTTTGCCAAGTTAGTGTACTTGCTAGAGAGAATTCTTCACATTAAAATTAATAAAAAAACAGGTTAAGAACTGTGACTTAAGAGTGCTTAAGGTGATCTACTGGTGACTGCCAATGAGTATAAATGCACAAAATCTGTTGGATTGGATGGTGTTGCTAACAATTTCTGGAAAAATATTTCTCTGGTGATGGATGCTTGTGTTTTGTTTTTTATCTATATGCTTATTTTACTTGATTGCTTCAATAAACAGAACATGCTTGAATGTGTATCATGAATTATCTTTAAACTCCAGTTTTGTGAACTGAGTATATTTATGCACTAGAGTAATAGTCTATCTTCATATTATAGCTGAGTGTATTTTCTATAGTTACATAATTTAGTAACCCTTAATTTACTACAGTTACATATGTAGCCTCCCCAAATACACACGCGCACACGTGTATATATTAATCTGCATGATTATGCCTCTCATTGATGACTGTTCTTAAAGAAGCATTTCCAGGACATCTTTAGACATGCGAGTCACTTTACAGGATGTATCAAGTTTCTGAAGAGTATCCGTTGTATATATATGCATGATGTGCAATGTGCAGACCACTTCTCTGTTCTTCAAGAAATGTTTTTAAAATAGCAATTCAGCACAGAGCTGGTGGATTTTCTTATCTGTTAGGTTTAAATGAGGCCAGTTGCCCGAGACAAAAGGCTTTATGATGTGGTCCTTATAACATGAGACACTAATAGCACTATTCTATGAGTGCTTATTCCTGTCCACACCATACTTCAACAGCTGTCATATGTGTCACTTTCCTGTATGAAGATGTGGTTGGATCTGGTTCTGTATTTTCCAAATGAATATGTGCCTATTATCTACTGCGAGATGAAGTATGATGCGTGTAAGAAGAAAATTGCTTCATGTTTCTGATCCACTGGACATATGTTTTTTGACACCATCTCAAGTGAGCCATCTTGTGTCTTCAGTGAATGGAATGCACTCCATTGGACATCTGACATAGACTGTCCTTATGAAATCTGTATATAACCATATGTGTTCTGATATGGAGTCCAATTGTAATTGGAAACATCTGCTTCAGTCTTAAAGCAAGTTCTCTATGACTCTGGAAAGTCAGAATCAACAGCTAGCAATCATCTGCTTGTGCTTTGAATGATGGGCTACCTTGTCAAGGTGTCTAAACAACTCTTTAGGAAACTCTTCCACATTCTTCTAATAACATTTTTAGACACTTGTGGCCAACTTCCACTTGTCTGATGACTCTCTGCATGAATGAAACATCCAAATGTCTTCTTTAAAGTATAGCTCTGAATTGTTTCATGAACAGTTTAAAGGACTTTAAATTCTATGGTTCACTTTAAAGTGACAACTGAAATAAGATTGTTTGAGACCAATTTATACAGCAAGGCTAAATGACCAGTCATTTATATTTCAGATTATATGACTGATTACCAGTTGCCTGATTTGCACAACAGTGAAGTGAGAGATGAGATTGAAATTATTTTATAACAGTGGTAATTGCCTTTTCATAGATATAATTCTACAACTTTAATTATTTTTTGTTTTGTTTTGGCAGCATAATTACTTAAATGAAACATGTTTTATATAAAAACAGTCCCTGTTGGTCAAATTGTAAAAATTATGAAATTGAAATTGTAAGCTCAAAATAGCTAGATTGTTAGGTACTTTCAGCTTGTAAGGAACAAATGCTTTAATATTGTTTTACTGTTTTCAGTTATTTTTTATAATAGTAATTCTAATGAAGTTGACAGCACGATTTTTCAAGTTTTTTTTATTGAAAATATCCGACTGCTACTAAAATGACTGGTTGTTATAATTGATGCATTGATAACAATTATTTGATTGTTCTTTGTTGTTTCCAATCAGTCTAACTTTAATATTTTTTTACTGTTTTCAGTTATTTTTTATAATAGTAATTCTAATGAAGTTGACAGCACGATTTTTCAAGTTTTTTTATTGAAAATATCCGACTGCTACTAAAATGACTGGTTGTTATAATTGATGCATTGATAACAATTATTTGGTTGTTCTTTGTTGTTTCCAATCAGTCTAACCAACTAATGACCCTCAGTTTTGTTCGTAGAGTAAACTTGGAAAGTAGAAGATAATAAGCAATGTTGATTAACTACTGTTAATCAGTTTAACCAACTAATGACTCTCAAGTTTTTTCATAGAATGAACTTGAAAAGTAGAAGATAATAAGTAGATTTTGATTAACTACTGTTTGTTAATTATGTTTTGTTTTAGAGTGTATTTCAAATCTACTTGTATTTATTATAGGATATTATTTGTTTTAATCAGTTATGCAATAGATATTGTCAAGTGAAATTAGAAGTGATATATGATCTGTTGTGACTTAGATTAAATGATTAAATTCTGTGAGCTATATAATGAGCTATTATTTGAAAAAAAGTAGTATAATACCAAAATATGAACTGTTAAGAAACTATTAATCCTTTAATTGTAACTGACTCAGTATTAAAGACCCACTTTAAGTGTGTTTTATCTGTGGTGTACAATACATAACTTACTCAGTAAATCAAAAAGATATACATTTAAAAGAGTATTGATATATGTTTGATATATATAACTTGTTTTAGTTTTCTGTCTAATGTTATGCAATTCATTATTGAATTTTATTTTTATGGTGCTCCCTACTGAGCACTAGATTGAATGAACATTCAATAAACATTAGTCAGTAACAAAAAGATAATAAAATTTGGTCTCAACTGCAAAAAAATCTAACTCTGAGAAAAGCTAAGAAATATTTTCTGGTCTAAGTATTCATTCAGCACCTTGGCTTAATGTAATAGTTGAGCACTGACAAAACCAAAGTATCAACAAAACAATAGTTATCATAATTAAAATGGAAGTTGTCATGTTAGGCTTAGCAACTTGAAACTGCAAAGAAAAGTTGTTTTTTTTGTCATTGTACCAACAATAGCAGGACAGATGTGAATTGGTTCAGAAGTATATGTCATGTTGCAGGAGTAGGTTGTACTTAACTAGGATGTCATCAGAAGTTAGATGATTGGAAAGTGTTTAACTGTGTGAATTAGGTAACATAGCAGTGTTAAAGTTGAGGTTCCAAATGTTTTTGTTCATTGATAGCATTTACTTGTCTATACATTACAGTAATGGTAGCATAAAAATATTATATCACTGTATTTTTCACTATTTTCTATTTCTAGGTGTTGTTTATGACTAGAAGTCAGATTATATAGAAGCATCATAGTTGCAGGGTTAAAACCTAGTAGCTGAAAATGAATTAAATTGCAACTGAGATTTTGTTGTATTTTATGAAAAGATCAGTGCTTTATAGTTCACTGCTCTTTATTTTGATATGTGTGTGTTTCTTTTATGATAAGTTAACTAAACATAGTGGTGTTTTAAATTTTAAATATAGTTTGAACTGAAAGAACAGAAACGAAAAGAGGATGAAGAAGCTGAAAGGAAAAGACAAGAGGAGTTGGCCAAACAAGCAGCTCAGGAACCAGTAGTAGAAGAACCTGATACTAGTCCTGAAGAGTAAGTTATTAATCAAAATTAAAGAAGGAATATGTTTATCAAAAATATGTGTACAAGGAACTTGACAATTACAGACAAAGACTCACTAGTTTTGTAGCCAATGTAGCAGTACAATAAATGAATTAAAAATTAACTACGAATAAAAAATTTTATTTCAAATGAGAAGGATATGTAAAGGGATATTACTAAAGATTAAGTTTACATTCACTATTATAGAACAACAAGTTCTGACACATTCACATGTCCTTTTTAGTCCAACTTTTGTGTATGAAAGTTGGACTTAAGAGCACGTATGAAAGTTTTGAAACTTATTTCCATAATAATGGATCTAAACCTTATTTTAGATTACTGTACATGGCATTGTGTTTTTACCTCGTATATTATCGAGACGTTAAAAAAAATTTATGGCATTAAAAAAAAAAAGAAAGGAACTTTGAAATATTTAGTAATTGTCCTCTAGGCTAATATTAGAAGAATTCTTAACATGTCAAGGTTTACACTTACATATCAAATTTCAAAATTTAAGTAAAAATAACATTCTTACTCTACTTCAACAATTTCTAAACAAAAAATATGGAATTAATATTTGTTTTTCTTGGCACATGAAATATTTGATTCCTCTAACTTCCATTAAATATTATTGCATAATTTTTATCAACAATGTTCATTGGAAAACCATTTTTATTTAGGAAGCTAATGTTGTGTAGGTCTTTTTTGTAAATATTTGTATGTGCTGGTGATATTGTAAGCACAATGAACCAAGATCTTGAATAAATTTTCCTTGAACAGCAGTGAAATGAAAATAGTAAATAGCAATTGAAAATATAAACCCTCTAAATGCCTTTTTTATTGAGAACTTAACATTCAAATTTGCCTTCATCATTACATATCAAAGTGATAAAAAGGCCAGCTGGTGGTCTTTTTAACGTTGAACATTGAATTTGATACTGTGATGACAACTATTGAAATATCTCAAAGGCTTATAATGCTAAAAACCAGGTTTTGATAATATATTAGTTTAAGGTTTAAAGTTCTCAGAATAGTGCTTTAACCATTGTTATTGATGAAAACACAAAAGCAGGTTGGAAGAGAAGGTGCTAGTCTTGAACCTATCACAACACTGTCAGTCTGATCATAAGTTATTCCATTGAAAAGGAAATGTGAGTCCTTGGTAGCAAATGTCAACAGATGCAGTAAAACAAACTTTATTAGTCATAATTTATTATTTTCATTATGTTAAGTAAATTAAGGTTCTAGTTGTAATATCTCTTCCAAGAGGATGTTGATGTACAAAGATTTAAAATAAAAACTGGCACAATACACATTTTTATCAAACTTAGACCTTTGTATTTCATATGAAAAGACAAAACTGTTTTTCGCAGTATGCTTGTTTTGTGTACATAAATTCTTATATTTCACTGTAAATCCAGAGGTTCATGATTGTACATTTGATACAGTATGTCTGACAGAACAACTTTCTTTATGAACCTTAGGAATACCTTATAAGATACCAAGATGGCTACCAGATGGTATTTTTCTAGAATATTCATCTTGAGAAAGTAAATTATCCTTGTTCAATCATAAAAGATATATCTGTAAGTTAGTTTAGAACTCTGTTTTTAAATATTTTTTGATTTAATAAATTTAGTATTTTCACTCAAAATATTTTAAACTTTTAAATTGTAATTGGATCTATTAATTAAAACAACACTATTACTTTTATCTGCTGTCATCTTAACATTTTCATTTTAACTCAGACCTTGTAAATCTGTAATTTTTTCTCTACAAAGCTTATATTTATAGTCATAATTATAATTATTTAAATTTTTTGCTGTGTTACTTACTAGACTTCTAGCACTATGAAATTATTAGTTACTATTAGGTCATATATGCTGTTTAGAAATATATATAATAATTACTCAAATGTAAGAATATAATCTTTATATTAAGTTTCAACAGAGGTATGGCAAATTTTAGGTCGCAGGTTACACTTTCTCTTCTTTAATATATGATCAAAAAATTTGATATAACTACATCTGCATGATCTATAAATCATAATACATATTAGCCTTGAAAATGTGTAGTCAATTGATAAAAGTAAAATAAAAAGTAAGTAATAAGTCTAAAGTTTATATAGAACTTAGTATGACTATTTTTAAAGAAACTAATGTTTCAGTCATTGTATAGAGTCTAAAAGCTCTTAAACCAGTTTTGTTTAAAAACAAGGTAAAGATATTCCAAATTATGTTTCAGTCATTGTATAGAGTCTAAAAGCTCTTAAACCAGTTTTGTTTAAAAACAAGGTACAGATATTCCAAATTATGTTTCAGTCATTGTATAGAGTCTAAAAGCTCTTAAACCAGTTTTGTTTAAAAACAAGGTACAGATATTCCAAATTATGTTTCAGTTTATGATGTCTAGAATTCCATATAAAAACCACAAATTAAATTTGTTTTGGTCTTATTGTTCAAAATTATGTGACACGTCTCTCATTTCATTTAATTTTTTAAACCATTGGATACAAGTTATTTCCACTAAATGTACTTCTAGAGAGAAAGTGGAGGTTTCACCTGTTGAAGAAAAAGAAATGGTAACTGATGGGGAACAGGAGACTGTTATAGAGACGAAACCAGAAGGTAGGATAGTTACTGTAATGTACAACAAAAACAGTGCTTTTCACAAAATGTATGACTTCTATAGTTACATCCTGTATAATCTGAACATAAATTGTTGTTTTCTTCCTGTTGTTTTTTTATGGTCATTAAGAAAGAATAGGTGAGTTGTAGCTATAAACTGTAACACATGAAAGAGATTGTGTTAAATGATCTAGATTTTATATTAACATCATATTGCTACTAGAGGTATGAAAGCAGTTAGAAATATTGATTGTTTATCTTTGTGTACAGTTCATATATTCAAATAACCTTCAAGTGGAGGTTGTGATAAATTATTAAATAATTATATGGCTAATTGTCATTTAGTGTAGACAAAATCAAATTATTTTGTGGATTTGAATAAAAGTAATGCATTACAAGATTCACCGTATTGTAGTTGTATTTCTTTTTATTAATATTATTCATGAACATGCTGCTTTCAGAACAACAAGTAAGTATTGCTGCTTACCTACAATTTGGAAAAGGACTAAGAAAAGAACTGTAAAATTTAACATTAAGTTCTGTTTTATTGTTGGTCTGTATACAGATTTCATGCTGTAAGTAAATCTCTTTACACTTAGATAAGTTTAGAATACTATACCAATAAGTTTATGAAGTTTTGTTTTCTGGGTATATTGATACTTAGATAAGTTTAGAATACTATACCAATAAGTTTATGAAGTTTTGTTTTCTGGGTATATTGATGTGAATAGATGGAAGAATTTTGTCTTTCTGCTTTCATGGGTTTAAAGCTTTTATGAAGTTTTGTTTTCTGGGTATATTGATGTGAATAGATGGAAGAATTTTTTCTTTCTGCTTTCATGGGTTTTAAAGCTTTTGTGATGGATTAAAAGATCTGTCCATACAAATGGTGTTTGACTAGAACTATGACTTTTTTCATGGGTACTTGGTATTAGTTAAGGGTGTAACACTTGTGATATTTAGCAGTTGTAAAAATTCAGGTAAGCCCATTTCTGTTACTTTGTTTCTTCTTGCTTCTAATTTTGCATGTATATTTTAAAAATCCCAGTATGATCCTGTTGCATTTATTACAAATGTCTTCCTTGCTTGATGCCATTTGTATTTGTATGCCTAATTCTGTTTTCTTTTCACTTTGCTTCTAATTGTGCATGTACCTATTGAAAATTCCTGCATGATTCTATTGCATGAATTTTAATAAGTGTCCTTAATTGATGAAAACCATTTGTAGTAAGTAAATTGAAAGTTCTCTGTACCATACAGCTGTAAGAGAGCTGCCTCCTCAAGTTATCACGAAGCCTCAATCAGCACCAAGTAGTAAGTATTTTTCTTGATATTGTTAAAATCATATCCGCATTAGAACTCCAGCAAATTATAGACGAAGCTTTTGGAAAAATGTAAACATTTCTTTAAGATTTCATTTTTATTTATTCTGTTATCATACTACCTATCAAAATTTTCCTGGAAATATTTAACAAAAGATAATAATGGTTATGAACCTTATTGGATATGTGAATTTATCTCTGTTAAAGAATTAAACTTGATATGAATTAAAAACATTATGCAACTTTATATCCATTTAACTGAACTAATTTAATGATGTAAGCATTATTTTAATAAATTTTGCCTTTTTCATTTTTTTCTATATGCATTTGTTCCCCTTGCTTTCTTTATCTGTGTGTTTTCGTTCCATCCAGTGCTTGAAGTTAGCATGTATTGCCAGTAATATGTTATGATTTTATTTACTCACTGTATGTTTTTATATTTATTTTAATGTTTTCTGCATGCTTCATGTTAAACTAACAAGCATGACTTTTTAAGCTCCATTTTCTGAAAACAACAAAAAGCAAAGATTTCGCTCCAGGTCTCCTTTTAGTAGCTGGAGGAAAAAGAAAAATTTACCAGTGGAAGAAACTGATCGTGCCAATCCCGAAGAAGGTATTAGTATCTTTCCGTTAAATCACAACAAGACGTAAGTTGACAAAAACTATGATGCTGTTCACCCAAAAGCACCTATAATATCCTTGTTAAAAGCCAACTCGAGACTGTGCTGCACTCTGTACAGTAAATTTATGGCAGTTTTGGTTGAATATAAGAAAAAACTTGTATCTTTCTTATTAAAATCTGTCCATCCCAAGGGTGCTTATGGGACATTGTTGTAAACGTGACTAGAAAGGTTTAGCATGCTTAGTAAAAGAAATACTTGATATTAAAATAATAATAATAAAAGTTATATTACAAAAATCTGAAAACATGAATTTTTTACATGATACTAAAATAACAATTCTACTGAAGCTTTCTTTTGCCCAGCATAAAATTCAAGTCGAGCACTTTCCAGATGTTTTTGTTAAGCAAACAAACTAGTTTTTTAAGCATGACTTAATAGCACCACTAGATGGTTGCATCCATGAAAATCAAAGTGTTCAATTAAAGTGTGTCAAAACAGTAGACATTATCTTCTAGGTGCTTTTATATTACTTATGTTCATAAATTTGTTAAAACTAAAAGTAGTTATTTATTTGTTACAATTTATAAGTACACTTTTCATGACCATTTTATGATTCATTTAAAAGTTATCTAGCTGTTCTTGTACACTTAAATGATGAGTTTTAGTTCTGAGTAATTTTGTTTTGCCTAGTTTAGGATTCATCCATTTTTTATTACTAGAATTACTTGCTACTAATTCAAAATTTGTTTATTTCTGAAAAACACCTGTAATTGAAATGAATTTGAAGAAATACTTATTTTAACATAATATTTTTTGGTTGGTGTCAATAAAATACAGTATGTGACACCACTGATAATTTCAGGTATTTTCTTGACTGTTGTTACAATATGTGGGAAATAACCTGAAAATTATCATATTGAGACATTGATACATTGTAATGACAGTTATCCTAAGTGAACTGAAAAATATGTAATAATGTAGATGAATAAATTACTATCTAGAAATGTTCACAGTACATCCCATTAAGAAGTGATAACTGTTGCTGTTGAAAAAGTGCTAATTTTGCCCATCCATAACAAGAAAAATTTTATCTTTATTTGGATATATACAAGTGATTGTTCCTAAATGTTCATGCATTTGTTCCACACATAGTAGCATCTCTGTAAACTGCCAGTCTTTAAAAAAAAAAAAAGACAAAGGTTACATACCAAAAGTATTCGTTGGGCTTATACTTGCTCGTCCCTGTTTCTTTGTTGTGCATTTCTGGAGTGAAATCATAGTAATTTCAAGAGAAGGTACAAAAACTTGTACAAACTAGCATGATTTGGGGTTTATTTTCCTTGAAAATATATAAGGGTAATAATCACTGAGTATGGAATCTGGGATTTTAGAATTCTGCACTAGGACTTTTGTGTTACTGGTACGTTTGGTATTACTATAATTTTTTTCTCCTATCTTCACCTTGTATAGACATTCTTTTGACCTGTTCCAGCGTTTAGTTGTAGTTCATAATGAACGCTGAAGCTGCTAGTTTAGGTAAAGGCCCTTTGATCTATATGAATAATAATTTTAGTTTTTGTTCATTCTTATGTGTTTGCTTGTTTTTCCTTTGTTGTCCATGTACATTTTCTCTTAACATTATCCAAATCAGTAGTGTATTGTGAATACTACTAACTTTTTTGTCAGAAATCATTGTATCTGAATAACACATCACCACATGGTAACAATATATAGCTAAGAAAATTCAGAAACCTATTTTCACATTTGTTGTCAACAAGCTGGAATGTGGGTATAATTTTAGATAAATGATGTATATCCAATAAAATCACAGTTCTATTCATTCTTTTTTTTAGACTGTTTTGTAGCTTGTAATGAAATGGAACTTCAAAGATCATAATTTAATGGTTTTAAACAGGTGTACAAGACTAATATTGTAGACCTTTGTTTCAAAATTTGAAATATATGCTATACCATACATAGTCCTGTAACACTTTTTTTTTTACTTTTTTTTTTTTGTATGTAACAATGTGTTATTGCTTTCATATTTATTTGACAGTATTGCCTGTGATTATATAAAACCTCTCTCTGTGTTTTTGATTAATGGACAGTTGCATTTTCAGGCCACAGAGGGTAATTGTGAAGTATTATAAATATGGTGTATTTATGTGGTATACTTTTTCTGTTGCAGTGAATGTTCATGGGAAAGTTATTGTTTTTTGCATAAGTGAAACAGTATTTTAAATGTTGTTCACATGTTAATTTTTTCTCCACTGAACAAAGAATTGATGCAAAGTTTTGAATGCAACATTAGGAACTTAAGATGAATTATGCAGACATCCTGATAACAACAAAACAGTGTAACATTAGTTTCAGGACATTTATTTATGTATAAGAAAATAGCTTATTTTTTTATTTCTGCAAGCTTTTGGCTCCATTACTGTTACCTTAGATGCTACAATGTTTCATGGTATGAGAATCAACAGTGTACTGAGAAATGTTTACAAAGACATCATATAGGAAATACCATAACCAAATCACTTGAATAGTTTTTATTCATTCTGAAATTATGTAAAATAATATATGGTATTTTAACAACCATTAAGCTTTTATTTGCCATCAGGTCTTTATCTGTCAATCTCAAATGAATTTAGTGAAAGTAGATACAGTAATTGATTGAAAATGCTGATTCCATATCATTAAAAACATTTTAAAGCTTAATTCCTCAGTTACGGAGATGTGAGTGGGAATTACATATGACCTTTATAAATTTATGTTACAGAAAAAGTGAGTCCTACGAGTCCTGTTGGTAGCCCAGTTGAAGAGGAAGCACACTTTGAAGGAATGCTTGTTAGAAAACATGAATGGGAAGCAACTACAAAAAAGGCCTCAAATAGGTTTGTTATAGTATTTGTATGGAAGAACTTTTTAAATTTGTCTACAATTTCTGAATTTCGTTTCTGATGTTACTGCCCAAAAATTATGTAAAAAATTAGTTTAATTAATATTAAATGTACCAACAAATATATATATGTTCTTTATTCTCTGAAAGCTACACAAGTATAAGTGACAAATTGATATATTTTATTTAGTCAATTGCATTATTGCATTGTTTTCATTTGTGATGTGATGTAAGCACCAGTAATATTGTGTCAAATTTAGTAATATCAAATACTACTGTTACTTTTATTTGTAATGTCTTCAAATTATAGACACCAACTCAGTAATTACTCCGAGGCCCAAGCACCCAAGTAAAAAAAAAAAAACTGTGGGTACTCGGCTCCCAGTGGATTATGTATAAAATAACATTATATAAAACCAGTTGGTCAAGATCTCGAACTGCTTTTTTTTAAGTAAAGAAAAAACTAAAAACTCCAAACAAATTTTTTTCGTACTTGTAATCATCCTCAAAGGCATTAACTCCATAGGTGCATTCTGTCTTATTTGAAGAAGACTCACTTGGAAAGCCATGAGCCTTAAAGGGGCAGACCCATAAGATAAATGAGCCCCAGGTTTAAAAGAGTAGTGTTTTCACTAGCTATCTAGTACCTTTTAGGACTCTTCTAAGATAGTGATTTAGAGAAAATATGAAATAATTATTGAGAACGTGAACATTCTATTGACTAGATTTGCAAATGTTGTTTACATGTTGTACTTAATTGGTCCATTATGAATTCCATCAGAAGTGTGTGAACATGTCAACTTTTGTCTACACAAGCATATATGCCAAATTTGGGATTTGATTATAAAATATAGTATTTTGACTAACGTTTTATGGTTTTATGATGTTTTTCTTTTAACACAAGCAAACTGAATTATGAATGACCTCAAGTGCAATTGAAAGTCACTCAACATTCTAGCATCAAAGCTTTTTTATATTATCATTCGTATCTGAAAGTAATTACACAAAAGATAAGACTAAGGTGTTAAAGTTTAATGATGCAATGTTAAATGGCAAAAGATCATGAAGCAATGGAACTAATATATTCAATATTTATGATAAACACTGTTATACTGCATATTTGTTTTTTTTTCAAAATTCTCCTTAAATAGTAAACTAGGACATGTAGGAGTAATTCAAATCCAAATGTGCTGGAGATGTGTTGTACATACAGTAAATGAAAACAACTCGCATGTTTAGATACAACTGAACAACAAGGACTTACCTTATACTTCTCTAATGCAATTATATAAAAGTTATATGCATAGCACTTATCTCAGTAAATGAACATTCACGTGTAGATATTAAAACCCTAGTGCTTAGTTATTCAGTTTGAACAACATGTTAAGGTGACATTTCTTGTAATATATTAACAAACAAAAAATACCTTCAACAAATTATAATCTCAGTGTTTTTAATTTTAGAAATTTATCAGGTCAGAAATGATTGTTTAACTGTAAAATTTACATCTGTGTTACATACATTGATAACCTTATCAATTTGTCTAAGATTAGTCAATATTACACAGATATTGGTAAGTAAGATTTCAGTGTAATATTTTCACAAACAAATGTGTATTGCTGGTGTATTTGAAAATGCAGTTTTAAGTAGTCCCTACATTGAATTTTTACCTAAATTGCAGTTAGTGAATGGAAAAGAAAGCACATTTAGCCCCATTGCTGATATAAAGATCTTAATATTAAATGATGTAGTTATTTGATTAATCTGGGAAAAAAAAACTAATTTAATGCATGTGCTTTAATAGTATATCTTGTTTGATATTTTTGGGCTTATTCTAAAACTTTACACTTACATATAAGTGTGTCTGTAGAATAGACAAATTTTGTATAGAATTACAGAAGGCAATTAAACATCAGAAATAAACTTTTCATCAATGCAAACACACCTGTTCAGTTATCGTATTCGAACTAACAGTGTGGTACGAGTTTGCTGAGATCCTGCAGCCGCATGAGAAAACTAATGAGCTACTTGGTAAATTAAATAGAAAGAATATTTTTTTGTATTAGTGAAGATGTTTGAAGGAATTATTGTGTAAACAGTCTTGTTATCATCTACATTACTTTTATCTTTACTTACATATTTGCAACAAAAATAGGACTGCTGTTGTATGTGCTCTTATAAGAATACGTTGAGAACTAGAAGCTAGTTCTGGTTACTGTTATGCTGGTTGATTTATTAGATTTTATGATAAGCTAAAGGTAACATTAATTATTTTTCAGTTAAAAAACATTCTTTTCAATAGATCTTGGGAGAAAATCTATGTTGTTCTTAGAGGGAAGATGCTCTTTTCTTACAAAGATCAAAAACACTTCAAACAGGTTAGTATCTGAAGTACCTTTGTGCATTCATTCAAGAACTACTTTTGTGTAATCTATGTCCGATACTTTCAAATACTGGGATTGTGTTTACATTAGCTTGAAAATTTTTATAATTCCTACTTTATGCATTGAAATTAATATAATATGACCAAGTTTGTGACTTGCATTGTACATTCATAATTTATAGTTTCAAGTGTTTTACAATGTGTGTTGCAATAATGAGGCTTCATATATATAAATGATCAACCATGATTTGCTTAATTTGTCTGTTTGTTGCTTTCCAGTATTGTGTCGTGGTTTAAAAAAAAAAACGTCAGTTATGAAATTTATTATGGATGCTAAAAAAGCATAAAATATCAAGATTCTTTAATGAATATATATATATATGAAACTCTAAAATTCTAAAAGAGAACTTGCATTTTATAATGAACAGGAACCAGAAAACTATTTCCGTGGGGAACCGCCCACTGATCTCCAAGGAGGTGGAGTTGAAACAGCAAGTGATTACACAAAGAAAAAGCATGTTTTTAGGCTGAAGTATGTTTAGTTTTGTATCATTTTTTACTCCCTTTTTTTTAACATTATGAAAGAATGATTTAAGTCTGATATTAATAATTCAGAAGTGCTTATACACAACCTAAAATTTATATAGGAAATGAAATAATCACTGAAAATGGCACAGGAAGTGTTAATTTGGATTAGTAGGTTATTTTTGTATAGAGTAAATTTGGATTTATGTAACTGCTCTTCTGTGGGACTTTTTACTTTCATTTGACCAATAAAAAATAACATTTCATTGGAAACAGTACTATTTCTCTTACTGTGACCACCATAAAATTTTTTTCTTCTTTTGTTTGAATATGTGAATATCTAATAACATTCTTCCTGAGTAGAATTCCTTTATCAGATGTTTATATTAATTGTCTTTACTGGTGTGTCTCTGTAGAGGCATGAAATTGTCTTTGTACACCCCTCTTTGAAAACTTTTTTTTTTAGTTGGTTAAGGTACATTAAAATATTTAAAACTGATTTAACCAGGGCTCTGAGAACACTAGTCACATGTGTCTTTCTATTCAGTGTTCAAGTTGTTACAAGTTTAGCAAAGAAATGTGTTGTGTTTTTTATTATTATTATTTAGATACCACATAACTGCATACATTATTTTTCACTGTATGTTAATGAATATTTTGATCTTGCCTCGTTAAGTCATGTTTTCAGTTTTGTTGTTTGTAATAGAGGTTTCTTTGCTGGTATACATCCCAGCTTGAACTGTCAGAACTTGTATGGTGTTTTACTCAGGGATTGAAATATGTTGTTTTTTCTTATTCCAGTCAATCCCAACTATTAAATTCTGAAAGAATATTGCATTAATAAACCACACTAAAGTGCATTTAATTAGCTAAAACGTAAATTTAATACACATATATTGCATGATAACGTCTGAAAATGCAAATAAATGGTTAAAATTACAGTAAGTGCAAAAAAATTAGCAAAATTTTATTTCTTAAGTTTGCTAAGTTAATTGGAAGGGTCTAATTATTTAAAACATAACAGAACCAGTGTGCAGGCATAAATGGTTTAAAAGGTTTTAGCCCCACAGTGGCACAGCAGTATGTCTACGGACTTACAATGCTAAAAACTGGGTTTTGACCCGTGGTGGGAAGAGCACAGATAGCCACTTGTGTAGCTTTGTGCTTAACTACGAACAAAGAAACAATAAAAACGTTTTTAATGAACAGTTATTGAGTTCTATTAGAGTTTTTAAATATCTTTAACAACATCTATTGTATTTAACCTTAAAAACTAAGATATTTAATAGTATTATGTTTTCTTTAAATAGTGCATTAAGTAATCTATTCTTCTGAAACTGGATATGTTGCTTGATAAATAATAAGTATAAACCACATAGAACTATAAAATGCCACCCTTAATGAGGATTACTAGTTTTTAATTAACAAAAGGCATGATTCAGATCACTAGCCCAATGTCTTGGCACTTCAATGTATTTAGGTTTGTTTCCACTGTATGCTTTCAAATGCAACTGAACTTTAAAAAAAAAAAATTGTAAGACTAACATAGGGCATATTTCTGTACAGAGTAAATATCAGAAAATAAAAAATGTATTATCAATATCCAAAGACTAAAATCTATAGTTTTTCAAATGTGCAAATTGGAGATTAGAAAGTTTTGAGGAAATGCTCTCTTGAGTAAGTTTATTTAGGAAAGAAATACCATGGTACCATTAATGTGGCTTGATACCAGTTTAGCTGGCTTGAAATTACTATGTAGGTATTTTATCTAAAAGATGATATGAAAATTAAAACTTTGTAGGTCTAATATGCAATATTATAATATCCACAAAACTTTTCTACCACTGTCAAATAGTAGGGTTGTTTTTTGTATCTTAGCATGTAAAAATAGGTAAGTAATGAAATCTTGTTCTTTTGCAAATCTCAGCTTCAATCGGTTAGAAATGATTTTTTTAAAATTAGTTCAGTTTCCAATTTCTAATAATTATAAAAATTATTTTCATTTGGAAAATAAAACATAATATAATATTGCTAATAGTATTTGTTTTTTTTTTACAGCCAATCATGGTTATTAAAATTAACAGTATCAATAAGGAGCCAATGTAAATGTTAGCTTAGAACCCAGTAATTGTCCACTATGTTTAACCCTATGTGCACAAGTTGGAGTCAAAGTGTGCATGTCATGACGTTTTTCAGGATCTCATTCAAAATTTAATTAGCCTTATTATTAAGTTATAATTTCATACAAGTTTTAATTTCAGAAAGAAATACTTAGACAAAGTTTCAATCTTTACTTCTGTGTATAGCACTTGTTCACTTTGAATTGCCCATTTAAACGTTCTTTCCATCCTTATTTGAGCTTCTGAGTTTTAATGCAAATTACAAACTTATATTACAGGTATTTCTGTGATTTAATCTAATTTTATAGCCTCCAATAATCTTGACTTGCTTAATTATAAACCTGAAAGCCATACCCACATGCCATACACTCCTATTGCATACTGTCTTTTAAAATGTTGTTTGCAAACTTATAACCAAAAGAAAGAGAGGATTTTAATTTACTGCCACATAAATCCAAGCTTGTTCTGATGACAGCTTTTGAGTTATTCGGCCTACATATTCAAAGTTGATATCGCCAAATTCGCATCAAACGTGGCAAGGGAAATATTTTAATGCACTTATAGTTTAGTTATAAAGTCAGTTAAATTATAATTGTTATAGAACATTGCATTCTTTGTCCATGTTATTTCATGCTCTAAATTGAATATTTGAAGTAACTTAAAATTCAGTAAAATACTAACAACAATCATACCAAAACTTGTGGTTAACTTGTATTGGGACTTAAAATGCAAAAAAAAAGTACGAGACCTATCTGTAAGTACTAGATTTTTTATTTTTATTTTATATTTCTATTTATTTATTACTATAAAAGTAATGAAAGTGTGGAAATTAGAAACTTTTTAAGTTAGATAAGAAACGATAAATTAAAAAGAAAATTTAATAACAAATTTCTGTGAGGTATGCATGTGAGCTGCACGTGTGTTATCTAATTCAATATTTTGTTTATCTTAACTTGAGCTATGCACTCACTGGATAATTTCATGTTTTATTATGCAAGTTTAATAGTTAAACATGGTCACAGAGCAGTAAAATTAAATGAAGACAGATGCAAACTGTTATGAGCCTGAGGATGTTTAAGATAAATAACTGTAATTTTTTGTTACAATCTGTAATCACTCTTAAAAAGAAAATAGGGTAATTTAGATTTATTCAAAATGTTTGGGGTTTTTGTTTACAAGGTCAGTCAAATGGACCAAGCCTGTATAATGTAAGGAAAAAAAGAATAACAGATACAATGTAGTTTCACTGAAAACAAGATCTTGATGTTCATTTAGGAGGTTCTAGAGACTATGTAAATACAACATGAAAACTGTAACATGAAAAGAAGTATTTTTGTTCTTAACATGAAACTCATCTTCCACTCAGAATAGTCTGAGTCAAATTGACTGAAGTAAATTCAGAGATAACTATTTATTAGAAATGCATTATTAAAAATTCTGATGCTTTATGTACAATATACGTATAATGATTACTAAAAGCTTAACACATTTTGTATAGATATATTAAGTAAATTTGGAATTAAAGAACTTACAATAAACATTAATTCTCCAACATAGTCTCAATCCAGTAGACTAACCCCGTGCATGTAGGGTTAATATTGTTAGAAGGTTTAAATGTTCTTGAAAAGACAGTAATTGCACAAGTAAAGTTGTTAAAATTTGACGTGTTTATCATTGGCCAATTAGGAAATATTATATATTTTTTGTTTTATCCGCAGGTTACCTAATGGTGGTGAATACCTGTACCAAGCCAAAGATGATGTGTGTAAACTTTACAATTTATTCCATAGTATAGTATTTAATGGTTCTGTATAGTTCTGGGTTTTGACTTGTAGCATATTTGATCTTTAATCTTATAATATCTTCAGATGTTTTTGATATAATTCTTTAATATAGATGATATTTCATTTAGCTATTACATAAAAGTAGAAGTTATTATGGTATGTAATGCATTATACTGGTGAAACATGACCAGAATGGTTGCTGTTTTTAAATAATGTGAAGACTTCTGTGATACAGCTTTTATATATTTGTTAATGATGCAGTTCATCCAATATCACTACGCATGTAATTCTTAGTATGTTGGGATAGGCTGAGGAAAAAATGGCCGCTGCATATTATGTATTGCTCATCATAGTCTCAAATCTCTCATAACAATCAAAGAGACTTTTATAAACACCTAACTTGTGTTTTTGAGGTTTTCAAAAACTATTAAGACTTTCAGTTTAGCCAAAAAACCTCTCTAAAGTATAGAACTGGAGTAGCGTAACATCCAAATGTTTTACTGATTATTCTGATTCTGGCACCAGAAGGGCTAGTTCACCAATCTTTGAAGTTGTTGCGATGATTTACACACCAAAATGTTGCATTTCAACTTTGGGAGTGCAGAAGCAGTATAGCATTTTACTAACTTCAACACCTGATGTCCGTTAGGACAACTCACTCAACATGCCAGGCTAAAACTGCTGCCTTCATAGTGACTGTCATTCATTAATGTTTAAAAACAGAGGGGAAACAAGTATTTAAAAAATGTTGAAAAAAGTAAGGATGATGATGTGATGGCAATGCTAAAACAAGGTAGGGATGAATACACAAAACCATACAAAAAATCCCTACATAATTAGCCACTGAGTCAATGTTACAAGCTTATGGGAATTAGCCATTTTAAGACATTGTTCAATGTAAACGCTTTTATTCAAATCTGAATTCATGCAAATGAAAGGAATTCAAAACTTGGTTGTAGGTAAGTTTTTCTTGGAAATATTTGGCTACTTGTGTAGGGATTTTTTATGGTTTTGTGTTTTCATCCCTACCTTCTGTCTGTACTTTTTGGCATTGCCATCCCTACATCATAGTCATTTTTTTCAAAATTGTTTTTATTACTTTAAACTTAATACAAATTATGATTCAGTCTGAAATTAGCTTTGGAAATTGGATGGGAAAATAAATTTTTTGACTTTGTAGCTATATCTGAATTGGTGGAATTTAGATTGGTGAGTGGTTTAAGCAAGAAATGTTTGTTTTATTTTAATGTTCATCCCTTGAAAGGCATGTAAACATCTCCCAAGAAACTCATAAAATATCACGCTGAAAATTACAATTGCATGTTGGATTGCATGCTCTTCTCTAGAATATTATGGAAAAAAGCAGTCTATCTTCAGACTTTTTAACAGATATTTTTATTTAGATTTCTCTGATTAAGTGAAAAATAATCAGAGCTACTTAGTTCTGAACTGGGATTCTTTAAGACCTTTAATGAGAAAAAATAAAATTCATTGTGAAGCTCTCTAAGCTTCTTTTTAATTCTAACTCAAGACTCATAACTTGTATCATATTGTGCAGAATGTAGAATATTGCACTTACATGTAAGTAAAAGCAAATATATACATAATTGCATCTAGGTCAAATTTCAGCAATTGTTTTTTTATAGTGAAGTTTTTCTCTTTTCTTTATAGCTAATTTCAATTTTTCAAAAAAAATTAAACTCATTGAAATGTTTGATTGATTGATAGAGACTAAAAGTGAAAGTACCTTTTCTGGGGGTTAACAGCAAAAACTTAGTAAATGTTTGTAGTTATTGACGTAGGTATAAATGAAAATACGAAATCAAATTCTATCGTCGAGTGTTAGGACTAACTTCACCCATATTTACTGTTTTAGGAGGAGATGAATGAGTGGCTTCAAAAGCTTAATATAGCCATTGGAGAAAGTGAGAGTTCTGGTGGGCCATCTCGCTCTCAAACACTTCCTGCCAAAACTGAAGGGGAAAAGAAAGAGGAACACAAGAAGAAAGGTTTCTTCACACTCAAGAAAAAGTAACTGGGTTTTCCAATATTTGTTCACCTTCCTTCATTCTAGTAACTGCCTTGCTGCTTTGGACATGATTAAAGGAGACAACTTTTTTGAATAATGACCTGCCTTGTAGTTTGTTTTCTTTTGTTGTTGTTGTATTCATGATAATAATGGTTGTGTTGTTAAAAGCAAAGCACTTTGACTCAGAATAGCAAAAATGAGGTTTGTTCATGTTTGTGGCTGTTATAGAGTGACACTTGACACCTGTGAAATATGTGCACATCTCGTGCTAACACTTTTAATATCATGTTTTTGTGTGTTTATTTGTTGTGTGCACAATATCAAAGAAATAATTTTATAAAAGCTAAAGGTAAGGAAATTGCCCATGATCGTAAACTAACACGTCTCCCCACCCATATGTGATAGTATAAGAACACCTATTCCCTCCCAGCCTATTGCTGTGGATGCAGGAGTTAGGTAGCTAAACACTAAGCTGTCAAACAGTGTGCCACTGCCTCGCTAGCAGTTACCATTCTGTTCACAGCCCTCCTCATCTTAAACCTGACTTGCATGCAATTGAGATGAACTGGTTTGTGGAAACCATCATCATCACTGATTTCATTTACAGAGCAGCTTTAAAAATTTATTTCTGTGCTGTAAAAGTTAAAAGATATTGTTTTGATAGTATACTTTGAGAATTTTAAGTGTTTTTTATTTTTTATATATATCTTTTTATCATAAAATTTTAATTAATCAAATTTACAATTAAGGTGTTTAGCTATTTGTATATGTATAATAGTTGATTTTTTGCTTGATTTAATTGTTCTCTAGCTATTGAAGTGTTCAATCATCCTGTGGTTAGTGTTTCATCAATTGCCAATAGTCAAGCCAGATGGGGGAGCCCTCTGCTACTTAGTAATAATTTTCATGGACAAACAGTATTTGATGTCAGCTTTTGTTGTAATTCTGTAATTAAAAAGCATGATTTCAATCATCTTGTTTCAACTCTAAACACCAGTGGAATTATTGTTAGATTTGTTTTACTATAATGATGTTTGGATTAAAATGGTTCTGTCAGTATTTTACATTTTAGTAGGTATAATGTTAAAGATACAATATTGTTATGCTTGCAACGTACATAAAGGTATGAATTTTATAATCATCTTGCTCCAAGTGTTGAATGAATATAGCTTTTTTTTTTCATCACTAGTAATGAAATATTTAATTCTGAATTTTTAAGTGGAAAAGTTGAAATAATTATTCATTTTAAAATCTTTTTAAAGCTTCATAGAAGCCATTTGTGTATTTTAGTAAACACTATATAATAAAAATAAGTTATTTGCTTACGTTGAACTAAAAATTTAACGTATGGTATTTGCATTTGACAAGTTTTAAGAAAATATGATTTGAACTTTTAGGTATCTGTAAAACTTGTATCAGTTAAACATTTTATGTAGTAACGTAACTAAGATCTTGTCTGTTTGGATTGACTATTTTATTGCCCCAACTTGTGTTCAGTGCAGCTTATGTATTTGAAAAAATAAATATTTTTCCCGCCTTGTTGCGAAGATTCTGCTATGATTTGTAGTTGACAAAACAGTTTATTTACATCGACAAGGAATTATATTGGAGTGAGGTCCAGTTATGTTGCAATGATATTTTGTCAAATGTTTTGCTAGAAAAATATACTGATTTATAATAGTGATACCACTTGAATTTCAGATGCCCACCTTTCTATTTCAGCTAGAAGATACAGTATTTGTCCTTAGCTTACTCCTAACAGCAAAGATATATTTCAAGTCACTACTTACAATGTGTTACAAAAATGTTTGCAATTATCATTTGAGAGTTATATCTAACTACACAGTTTACCAACATTATCTTGAAAAAAAAATAGTAGTTTTTTTTTATAATACCTCCTTTCATTCACCATTTAGTTCACCTGGCCATTTTTTCCTAGATGTGGTATAAAAGTTTTAGAACTGCTTGAATTTAAACATCTAGAGACAAGGTGACTGCTTGAAGATAAATAAAAGCCTTGTGTTAACTGGGGAAGTTGTTATTTGTAGTTACTTTTAACATTATTTATACAGCTGGATATTGCTAGAATTAAAACAATAAGTGTAAAGACTTTTGTAATTCAATTTACTTCAGAGTTTAGTAAGAATATTGCAAAGTTAGATTTACAGGTGCAGACTTAGAATAATTTTTAGTACACAGAAAGTGTTCATGGGGTTCTTTGATTAAAAGTGGGTAGTTTCAACAATACAAGTATATCCAAAGTTGTAGAGAGTTTCTAAGGTGGTGCTTTTTTTTTTTCAGTATAGATTATATTGGATTATGCTGAAACTGTTTTGACCTCGTCTTGTATTAAAATATATAAATATAGTTTTTGAAAATTTTTTAATTTTACAATTAATGATAAGTGACACATACATGGACACGTTGAAAAATATTTTATCTGGCTGTGTATTAGTTTATTAAAAAATTGGCAAAGTCTGACACATGAGTAACTATCAGTAGGTTGAAAATTTTTACTGATTATATATGTCAAAGATTAAAGTGCCTGTTTAAGCACTTTTTTCTAAAACTTGGAGTAGATGGTATTCTCAGGTACATGGAATCTCGTTAAGAGTAATTGGGTAGGAGCTGCAGAATAATGGGAGGTTTAATCAAGAAGCGTATCACTCAGTAAGTCTGGATAGTTTGGCTGAGTTTAGTACGGAAAGAGATTGGGTGTACAATATAAAACAGAATGAAAGAAACTACTGAATATCAAACACAATCAAAATGATTGTATTAAAATATTGACTGCACCATTACTGGATCTTTCAGAGATCTTTATAAAGAAGAAGTAGATATGTTTAAAGTCCATAAAATTATGTTTTAGACAGTCTGAGAAAACATAGCATGATATACAAAATGATAATTATGTTCTTCTCAGCGGAGGTATGTGCTACCTGCATCACTGTTGGTCATTCCCAATGCAAAATATGGGAGGTTATCCTCAAAGTATCATTTGACTTGCCACTGGAAAAAATCACTGTCCACTTTTATTGTACTCAAATTTGGAGAAACCTTTTCCATGAGAAGATGCATATGATACCATACATGAATGACCCACAACAATTGGTAGCTAGATCAAAAGGGACTACCACTTCCTTGATCAATGTTCTGTAGATAAAACTACATACATTTGTATGTAATCAAATTTTGAAAAACTTTATAAGAACTTCAAAGGGGATAGAAAACACCTAGTATGCCTTATATCTTATTTTTAAAATAATCATTAAGAATTAAACTTTTATTCATTTCCAAAAGCTTAAAATTAAAGTTCTTTCAAAAATAAGATGCTTGTTTTATTTTTCTCTTACTTTGAAACTAATGAATCTACCAAAATTTACATATATACGAGTCACATCTAGTGTGTTCAGTAAAGTTTCTTCTTCATAGATTATAAAAGTGATCATATACTGAATGCTGAACAACTTCAAGTAATAAGGTCTATTGCTGAGACTTTTTTTTCTGATGGTTACCTTTTCTTCCCATTCAAGATGTTGAACATGCCTCAACTATATCAGTGTCAGTCTGGTTTTCATGTCACATTCCAGTTTTTAGTTTTTGGCAAATTAATAGTGTTAATGATACATTTTTTTTACTTTATTCTGATAATAATGATAGTTTTTATGTGTAGGACAAATTCACACAAGAGACTTATTCTTAGAGACTTATACTTGGTATTTATAAATCACCAAGTTTGTCGACAAACAACAAACGATTTTGACTTATCTGAGAGACAACGAATCCTTTGTGTCTTGGAATTTTCGATTTTGACCATTCTAATACTAGTTATTTCTTAAATCATTTCCAGAATGAAAAAGTTACGACTGCAGCGTGTACGTATTTATTATTCGAATAAGTAAATTTGGTTTGAATTTCGCACAAAGTTACTCGTGGGCTGTGTGCGTTAGCTCTCTAATTTAGCCATTATAGACTGGAGGGAAGGCAACTAGTTAACACCTCCCACCACCAATTCTTGGGCTACTCTTTTACCCACGAATAGTGGGATGGACCGTCAAATTATGACGCCTCCACGGCTGAAAAGGCGAGCATGTTCGGTGTGACGGGGTTTCGAACCCGCATATTGAGAGTTAAGTGCCATAACCACCAAAATAAGGAAGTAAACAAAGCGTTGCATGAATGCTGTAAGTGATCAATAAGTATATTAATACTTTCTATAAAAAAAACAAAAAAACTTCAAAACAGTTATTGGGAATTTGTACTTTAGATATTATTCTAGTAACATTCAACAGATGGAGCCACTTTGTTGGGCGTCAATGAACTACTGTTATCTAGTTTTACCGTGCCATCCACAATGGCGTTCCCTTTTTAATTTACAAACTGGAAAGTTTATTTACTGGTGGTTTAGAAGAGAAAACGTATATAATTACCAATAACGCATTCTTCCTACTAGTTATACTAATTCGTAATTTGATAATAAATTTTGAGTGACAAGCGGGTTGTACTTGGTCGACAATCTTTTTCCTTATTAAGTTAGTTAAGCTTTGGGAGCTCGCGACAGTACCCGAGGGCAAGTACCTCAATTATACTATAGTAATAAACTTAACTATGGGGGTAAAGTTTTATTGCAATTTCTGTTAAAACCCTAAGCATAACTAAAATTAAAAGTTTTGTTTTAAGTTCAGTTACAGTTACACACAAAACAATAACAGAAAAGTATATAATTTTCAATTTAGAAAACTCCATAAGCAGTAGAACACTTAACCTGTTTCGGAGATGTTATTGAACAAGGTGCAATAAACCAGAACAGCTACTGTAGAAGTTAATAACCCCCGAGTTACTTCTGTCAAAAAAGTTTTGTATGTTTTCAGATTACTTCATTTTATACTTTTAAACAAAAGTGTTTCTTAAGAAAATAATTTGCATCAAAGTATTTTCAGTTTCTTCCAGGTTAAAAAGTAATGCACCTCTTATAATTTAAGACGTGAGTTTACTCTAGAACAAGAAAATCCATAAATTGGCTCATTGTTTGATGCTTAAACCCTTTGAATGTAGAGATGTAATAATACCGTGCTTAGTTTGCAAGATAAAAGTTAAATGTAATGATGTATCTGATCTTCAAAGATGACATGATGTGGATTCCCACGTAGTAAAAACATTTGCCTCTATAATATATCAACAGTTGTGATCGAAATGAAATAAGTTTGCTACTATGGAACGCTGTAATCTCTAGTTTCTGCTGAAAGCCCAAAGGAAAAAAGTAATTAAACAAGAGTGTAAAGTGCAACTACCTCCAACCTGTCATAAGAAGGACATTACAAACATTTCTTATCTCCAATGTAACGGTGGTGCTTAAAGTAAACAATGAAGAACTAGAAGTGTATGATAAGTCTAGGACGAGTGAAAATACGTAGAAAGTCGCACAAGACAGATTCTCATTTTAGTCTTCGAAAATACAGAATCCTGGCGGCGCTATAATGGTGGGAAGGAACTTTCGAGTCTTTTCATCTAATCTATATAAAAGCCTGTGTGTGTGTCACGTCACGCTTGGTTTCTTTTGATTTCTCGAGATAGGAAGAGTCATAAAAGTCAAAATGCATTTATTCATATATACTAGCTCGATTACTGTCTGCCCATTATGATTTTAGTGACTGGGGTACAAGGAGTATGTTCCGTGAAACCTTATAAGTGTAGTGAGTGTTGGTATAATAAGCCTAAAATAAAGAAGTAGGGTGTAATCACCTAACCTAGAGCCAAGTGCATAAAATTTATCATGAAAGTAAAAATATCGATTCAATTTTAAATCGTTTCTGAATTAAGCAATTTTCTGTTATATCACCAACGTTTTTAAAGGTATAGTGTC
>NW_013667497.1:116962-129077 GCF_000517525.1 Limulus polyphemus
GCAGCTTTGCACTTAACAACAAACAAACATATTTTTTTAATTTTACACCCAAAAGGTATTGTAAAAAAATAATTTCTGGATTGAAAATAGCTTTCAGTCAAATGGAACAATGTGTTGCAAAGACTTTTATTAGTCAAAATCTCACAGTTTATACTTTAATAAATTGCATATTTTGGACTTCAAAAACAATCAACAAAAAGAGAACTAAACACATGATTGGGTAGTCAGTAAGAAACTGCTACTTTTTCTAGTCGTAGCATGACTTCATCAAAGCTGTATCTTGTTTAATATATATGGTGAGAGAAAAAGGGAATGAATTTTTTTTTATTATTTGATCTGTACAAATTTTGCGAGTCTCTCACATCATTAACTCCATTTGTACAGGACAGAAACAGCAACTTCTATGTATTTACTTTTAGCTATGTTGTTGCCCAAGTATGGTAAACGTTCATTTGCATCAGTGTCTGTTTGTTTTCCATCTTCAAGCGGGTAGGCGGCGGATGTTGCTAACTATTTGTCTTCCACTTGGTAAGCAGTTCTAAATTAAAGATGGCTTTGTCTGTGTCTATAGGTGTATTTGGCCATTTTCCTCAGTCCCATTTGTAAACATGTTATGTAAAAGCATTAAATGTGAGTTGAGACAACAGTTGGAATCATACCTGAGTTTAAAAAGTGCAATAAAACACATTAAAATATTCATTTGAATACTCAGCTATTATTACCTTTATTAAAAAGAGAAACAACCAGTAACAAGTGAAGTTTTGTATGTCATTACTGTTTCCTCGACATTTCACCTAACAACATTTTAAAGAGATGATCCTATTGAACAAAATAGTATTTCTAAGACTACTGTTGAATTTCGTAAGGTAATTTCTTTAAAAAAATATCAGGTGAAACACCAAATGAATTATAATAGTATAGTAAGATCCACTAGTTACTACCTGTTACTATTTCCACAAAATGTGTTTAATCTCCAGTGTGCACTAAGCCACCTTAATTTAAATCACAGGCAGTTATTATAAAGCATGACAGATCATGTTGTTAATTTTGGGCCACCCAATTCGTCAATTTATATTTAAATTTAATTCACAATGATAAATACTCATAAAACAGAGCTTATATAAATTATTTCTATATACTAATTAGATAAAAGTTGTTCGTATTTCTTATTTTCTTCCAGAAGGGTCCTAGAATTTCAAGATCTTATAGAAAGATCAGAAAGTTTTCGAACGGTACAGGTCAGACTGGAGCAGATCAACCGAAGACAGGTTCAAAAAGAAGAAATAAATATAATAGGTTTAATCAAAAAGAAGGGATATCTAAAGGAAAAACAACTTAGTCCATAAAGTAACTAAAATATTTAATAATATAAAAATCCATCATTTTAAATAAATATAAACTGGTATTTCCTTTAAAGTAATAAAATCAGTAATCCATGTTAATACTGCATGCAGCTGTGGACTTTGATTCTTGTATTTAAAGTAGGGGAAAGTGTTGAAACAATTTAGTTAAAAGAAAATTTAAACTTTTACTCAAAATAGAAACGAGTTGTTTTTGTTTTTTTTATAAATGTCAATGACTACATTTTCAGCGTAATCTATAATTTTTAATTTCAAAAATAAAGCACTATTCACTATACATATGGCTTAAGAACTTTTGATATATGTTTAAAAAATTATGTTGTTTCAATGTACTGAATGAGCTAATTACGTTTACCTAAAGTTAAAATCACGCTGTAACCTTCACCTTTTGTTACTTATAGCGAAATAACAACGAAATTAAAGATATTTGTATTCCCCAGGATTTGAGACCACATTCTTTCATACTTTAACATAAGCGATTGCGAACGAAAAACAACAAAATTGATCTTAAATAAGGCAGCTGACAGCTTGCATTTAAAAAATTGGTAAATAGAGAATGTTGCATATTTATTCTCTTGAACGTTTCTTCTCCATAATGAATCTTAAGTATTTACAAGTAGTTGACATTCATTATTCAATAACGTTTTAAGCACCTGTTCACAGTTGCCAAGAAAAGCTCATTACGTAAATAAAGGGACATAGAAGATTTTTAACAAGACATATTCAAAGTAAGATCTTTTAAAAGCTAGCTTCACATTTATGTGATATAGGTATATTTGGACCTTGCCACCACTTCATTTTTGATTAAACCTATTATATTTTTCTATTTTTTTTAATCGATATTGAAAAAAAAGGTCGTATTTTTCTTTAAAGTATAAAGACATTTTGATATAATTTGAAAGGTAAGAAATAGATTTGCAAATGTAGCACAGACAAATGAAATTAGGGTACAAACTACATTATAGAAGTTACCTTAGCAGGAGATTTATCTATATAGTTAGGACTTATCCATTGAAGGGACAGCTGACTTCTACTGCATTAATAACTCTTTGATTCTCTAAAATCCCATTATATATATATACTTTTCCTTTACAGAAGTTTTCTCCTTTCATTTTAACATGCGGCATTGCCTACGTAATGTATCGTTTGGCTGTCATAACCATGATCTTAGTAATCGGGTACTGATTTTGTTTATTTGTCTCACAAATTGAAAATTGGTTATGATATGTAAAAGAAAATATTTCTTAGCTTCACTATTTCAGCCATCTGAACCTATTTAGTTATTTAATTCTTCCACTATTAATTTTGTTCCACATTCTGGTTGCCTAATGCTAGCCCCCAGTAGCACTGCGGTATGTCTGCGGACTTACAACGCTAGAAATCGGGTTTTGATACCCGTGGTGGGCAGAGCACAGATAGCCCATTGTGTAGCTTTGTGAATAACTTCAAACAAACAAGCCTAATGCTAAGCGATATTAAAATATAATTTATTGAATTTATTAGAAGCTTGTTTATTACTTAAATTAATAATCTAACAGTTACTGAGTCTATGGACACAATTTCCAGCTGTGTCAAAACATATAAAGTGATCATTGATTCTATTGAAAGTAAAACATTTATCAATTACGTCTTAAAAGTGCTGAATCAAATATATATATATATATATACCTCGTCTGTATTTCAAAGACAGGAAAATATTTATTTAAACAATGAAACAAAGTATTGAAAATGAGGCGTTCTCGTTAACATGATATCACAATTTTTCAGCACTTGTCTTTCCTTGAACTTTGAAGATCTAATAAGAAAGGTAAATTGTCGTGTTTTTTAGTTTATGCCTGAAATTCAATTTGCCAATGATATATCACTGAAATGCCTAAAGATTTACGGTATCTTATAAGAAAGGTAAATTGTCGAGTTTTTTAGTTTATGCTTGAAATTCAATTTGCCAATAATATATCACTGAAATGCCTAAAGATTTACGGTAACTCTAGAGTCTACCCATAGTATTCTCATTTAGATTGCATTTTATTTGTGTTAGTAAATAAGATGGAGTTTAAACGTTGTATGACCCTCAAGGGCTAAGGTCAGTTTTAGTCACAGGCTAGAAAAATAGTTTTCCGTCTCCACGTCTTAGTGGAATTAGGTTTAAGACGCGACTTCCTTAAATCAATAATATTTTTTGCTTCGATTAGAATATGACACCTCCGACTTTAATTATAGTTGAAATCCTCTAACTAGCTTATTTGCAAGATAAAGTTGTAATTTTTTTTCTACACATGCTAAGTTCGAGATTGATTATTATGTACTTTCAATATTGTTATCTTTTATTGAAGTTATTAAAATTACGTTAATTATTAAGATTTAATGCTCTACTTTGGTGTTAATATTTCGTAACATGATCTTTTGTTTTGTTTGTTTGTTTTGTTTTTGAATTTCGCGCAAAGCTACACGAGGGCTATCTGCGCTAGCCGTCCCTAATTTAGCAGTGTAAGACTAGAGGGAAGGCAGCTAGTCATCACCACCCACCGCCAACTCTTGGGCTACTCTTTACCACGAATAGTGGGATTGACCGTCACATTATAACGCCCCCACGGCTGAAAGGGCGAGCATGTTTGGTGTGACGGGGATTCGAACCCGCGACCCTCAGATTGCGAGTCGAGTGCCGTAACCACCTGGCCATGGCGAGCCGTAACATGATCTACCTGTGCGTTACAGCAAGATATGAATCGTCATTTCTTTACTTTAAAAATTAACAAATGAATTCTTATTTGAAAATAATTTCATATTTTATGTGCTATCTTATAGTCTTATTATATTTTTAATGTTTCTTTATGTAACGATCACTACAAGTATTTGTTTTTCATTTCCTTACATTATGGGGCTGATTAGTATATGTTATTATGTTTATGAATTATATTGGGTTTTTTATAAAAATGTCAAATTTACCATCCCCGTATGTTTTTCAATAGAGGGCGTTTGGATATCATAGTCGTGTTCAAAGGGTGTAGAAGATAGTTAATAATATAATTTGCTTTATAGTTTGTCTAAAGAAGTTGTAACTAAATTTTTATTGATTATGATGATTTTACACGAAATTACTTATTTCTAGTTATCGTGTTGCAAATCTTCCATCCTATAGATCTGTTTCAGAAGGATCTTATATAAAATTAAAGTAAGTTAGTCGCCCAAAGTCTCACTCAGTTTGACTCTGTCTCATTTCTTCTTTGCTACTTCTTCTACTTCAGCCTCAGGCAGTTCTAATCAAACTGAAAACAAACACTCTTCAGAAGTGCAAATTTAGTTGTAGATTTGTGTAAAGAAAATAAGCACGTGAATTCTAAAGCTAGTCCTACCACTGTAAGTGTAACCAGGCAATAGGTTTTATCATTTTTGGAAAATGGAGACGATTTTTCATGAAAAGGTAAGCCTAAAACTACAACAGTACAATTACAACTTACAGTTACAAGTAATTTTTATTTTGCAGTTATGTTAATCAGTATTAAATTTGTTTTGCTGATTTTTACTTCACTAAATGTAGATAAATTACCCTTACTTCGTTAAACAAAGTGAAATAACATAATTTTTATGCTCTAACTTGTTTAACTTGAAAAGTACATTTTATTTTTAGTTAAGTTAATCTGTCTTAGATTGGTCTGGAAAATTTCCTCATTTGTGGCAGTAAATCAAAAATGAATAAAACTGGCTATACACAAGTATGTGTCTACTTCTTCATTTCTTTAACTTGTATTGTAATAGCATTAGTTTCATAATTTTGATGATATATAAACATGATTTTATATTATTATTTATAAAAACTTTTATAACTTGAGTTTGTTTTTCAGTCAACCTTTTTATGGCTGTGTATTAGTATGGAAATAAGATCACAATATGTCATATTTAAAATATAAATTTTTTGTACATGTATTATACCTAGATCATGTTTTTATGAATGTTTATATCCTACTGTTGGATAATTTTTAGGATCAGATAAAAAAATATTTAATATACTCATTTATATGAATAGCAATAATTCTGTTTTGTTTGAAAGGAATACATGTAATAATTGTAGTGAGGATATAAATAATTCATAACTCAGTTTAATATCTCAAAGAAAAAAAGAATGATAGGGTAAAACTTCTCTAGTAAAAAATATATAAGGTTTTAATGATTAGTGACAAGAAGCGTCAAGGCACTTACTTTAGTAAAAATTAAGAAATACAAGAAAGCAGTAGCTTTGAAAAAATCAAATTTACCAGAAAACATTGAAGTATTTTACATATATACTAATAATATAGACTGCTAGCATTGTCAAATGAGCTCGTGGAAAAAGTAGTTGCAAATAGACTAACATTTGGAGAAGAAGATTGTCTGACAACCAAGGTGGGAGGAGCAAGGTTAGTTTTAAATGTTGAGGTAATCACACAGCATCCAGCAATGTATGCAAACATTATAGCATTGCACTGTTAGGCTATTTGACTTTGAAAATTCGGACAGTCAAGTGGATATTGGCATTTTGGCAATGAAGCTAAAGACTCTAGGAGTAACAGGCTTTCTTTTAAGATGTATAATGGTTATGCTTGATACCAGGGGCTGTCATTTGAAATTTAGCTAATGGACCACATAAAAACTGCCACATTTATGGGTGTTGTGACAGGCTGCAGAATGACAAAGTCCACAGATATTGGTCATCTGAGAGATACTAGTAAAGAACCTTATCCTTCTCAAATATGCTGCAGCCCAAAAAAGTGCAGTTAAGAAGCCTTATCAGTCTGATGAGAGCAATAGTCATAATAATAAGGTAACACAACACTGTGTAGTAGCAGTTACTGAAAAACTACAGTAAATGGATCAAACTGTTAGAAGTCTTGATATTAGAAAATACTGGTTTCAACACATTCATGTATAAGACTGGAGAAGATGCACAAATGTGTGAAAAATAGTGTCTGCAGTATCAAGACTTCTGACAGCTCTGTTTTTTTTCATCATAGAAACAGAAATGACTAGAAGTAAGTATGAAATCCACTTGGGTGCATCAGCAATGACCAGGTTACAGTGAGTGTAGAATGCAGGCAAGAGAACAGAAACAGGAACAGCCAAATCAACACTCTGTGATACCCTGCACTTTTGGCTTGGTTTGAGCAGCATTATTACAAGATAAAGGATTCTAGACAGCTAAATGTTACTCGGAGCAACAAGTCATATCTCATCTATTCTATCAACACTTGACAGAGAGGACAAACAATGCAGAAATCAGTCAAGTCATGGACCAATGAGGCCAAGAAAACTGTAGAAGAGGTATGTCCACTGGAACACATCAAGAGAATTAATTGAGTCCAGGCACAGGGCATCAAGATAAACACAATGAAGATTGACACCAGGGTATAGAGGGAAAAGTCAGGACTGGTTAACAAAACCAAGGTCATGGAATAAGAGACTGACACTGATCAGAGCAACAGATGGCACAGTCATGAAGGGTATGACTGCATGGGCAGAAACCATGTGGAAAGATGGGTATCTTGTGTTTGAATGGTCAGCAGTGAAAACTGGGCAATTTATAACCAATTATGAAGCATACAAGTAAAATGTTTTGTGGTTGTTCTGTAGCAGTTTAGATTATAACAGGATCATACTCCTGACAGACTTACCTAATCACAAAGTTCGAGACAGGTTTTTGTCAAAAAAAAACATGCAACTGTGGCATATTCAATAAGAAAGTGGAAAATGTAGTTGGTAAGGTCCAGCCTGTGGAAACCTGGTAAGATCTCTGAATGATTTTTTTCAGTGAAATAGCATGTATACTGATGTAGTGAGAAACAATGGAGCAGCGGTCGTGTTGGTCAACTGGAAGAAAGGGGGTGAAAGTATGGAAGCGAAACAAGTGTTAAAGTATGTGGAAATTACAGATGCTACTTGAATTCAAATTAAATTGGGCATTATTACTAAAGGGAAGTTATTGGAAGAAGAATAGCCTGTGCGAAGACCACTGTGAAACTCCTCAAGCATGAAATAGTAGTAGAAGTAATAGTACTAAAACCAACTTATTTACATTGACTACCTGGTGTTAAAAAGTAAAATAATTATATAAGAAATTATACACAATGATTATTAATAATAATAATAACAAGGTATAAAATGTTTGCTATCAGCCAGTTGCCTCCCTTTAGTCAGTGGATTGGAATTAGGGACATGACAATACTAACTGGACTACCAAATATGCTTCAACAGGACTCCACAATTGGAGGGAGGAGGGCCTGTGTTTGGTCATTACTAAACTCCTCTAGCATGTAAATAAGTAAATAACCTATTGTATTTTTAATACATTTTTGAACATATCAAAACTATTATCAAACATATAAAAAAAATGGTGCACCAGAATCATTGGGGTGCATCTGCACTCTGTATTGTCCACCACTGCCTCATCAAATGTGATTTTATTAGGTAATTTGTTATGTGGGGAACTTTACCAAAAAGATTTTTGAAAACCTAAGTACACCACATTCATATCCTTTCCATCATCCAGATAATTTAAGAACCACAAAAAACTTAAGAGATGAGAAAGGGAGGATTTCCCTGCAGTGAATCCTTGTTGATTTTCATTTGTAATATATTTTAGGAGATGATTTTGTAAAGCTTGTTTTATTAGACTAAAATTTTTTGCACTACAAAAGTAGGACTAACTAGTCTATAATTTTAGGGCAACTTAATGGTAAAAATGAAAATGTAAAATGTTTTTTTTTGGACAGTTTTTCTTTTGTTGTTTTCAATTTTTATTTGTGAAAACTAGGGAAAGTGTTTTATATTATGTGTTAATAGTGAATCCATGGCTTAAACTACAGTGTACTGTGTCTTAGTAGATGTTTTTTTTTACACTTCTTATTTGTGTATCTGATACTGTTATAAAGGGAAAAAATTGGCTCAGATTTCAAAATTTAAATGCTGAAGAAATAGAGAAGGAAAATCAATATTAAGCTTCTTTATATCACACTTTAATGTTTCCTTGGTAGATGGCCATAATGAGTTGTTTTTTGTTGTTGTTCAACTTATTTCATACTTTTGCCAGATAGGGCCTGTAATTTATTATACATTTTGTGCATAACTAACTTTATGTATTTTGCCACTCTAAGAGATTTTAAAATGCACCAAAGGTGTGAAGTACATCTTTAAGGTCCAGTTTCTTTAACTTAGTAGAAGCTTGTTAAAATTATATTTAAATTCATCATTTCACAGTTTGTGTCTATGAACAGTTTCCAGGTCAACAAGAGAAGACAAAGAATGTAAAGTGAGCATGAGATAGTCAATTCTAATGAAAGTAAAATTAATATTCACCTTTTCTTGTTCTTTTGTCTATCAGGCAAATATGGCCTTAAAAAATAAAATGTTTAATTGAACAGTTGTTTAAGTTATAGTATTCCTCACATTTCTGATTAGACAATGTTTGAAAAAAGTTTGCTACTAAATTTCAATAAAATTTGTTTAATAGGTGATCAGAAAGCAATGAGAAAAGATTTTTTAAGAAACATAATTAGATATGTATTGAATTCCTAAACATTGTTAGAAACAAACAAAAACCAATTGACTATCTTAATGTGTTATTTACATGCACTTAGATTTGCTTCATAAATGCTGAAGAAACAGTTTCTATTTTTCTTTAACTTGGTATCTGTTTTTATATGTCTGGAAAGAGTATTTGATTTAAAATGCTATGAATTACAGTTACTATAGCATTCATTTTATATGTGATGCTATTGACTTTATTTCATATTTTATCCAAGAAACTAGTGTTAAATGTATTTTCTTACCAGAAAAGAGCTTACTTTGACCCTTTTTTTGTTAAATGGCATAGAAATGTAGATCTTGGCTAAGAAGTCTTGTTTACAGAAGTCGTTTTTTAATGTTTTCAATTTCAAATTAAAAATTTGAGCCCTAGGGGAAAACATGATAAAGCCATTAATCTGTAATCCCTGCTATGCCACATTTTATGACTGAAAATTAAATGTAATAGAATATTGTAAAAATTAATGTAATACATTTTAAACTCAATGACAATCTACAATATAGTAGTTAATAGCTGATAAGTAACCAACTTGAAATCAAATATACATAGAAGAGGATTTTCGAACATCCATACCAGCTGATTCTTCACAGACACAAGAACCACCTCTTATAATTAATATATGGGCCTTTTATGATATACTTTTACAGTTATTTTGGTCTGTATGTGGGATTCCTCCTATATTGCTACATATGCAGAGATGTTCTTGAACATTTTAGTAATGTCTAAAATATATTACTTGTATATAGATTTTTAAGTTTATTTAAAAGTAGGAAATATGGAATTTGTTTTATTTTTAACTTTTATCTCATTGTGTATACTTATGTTATTTGTACTCAAGAATATTTAAGGTATATTTGATAATGGATGTATTGGAATTTATCAATTGTGTTATGAATGAACAAGTATACAATTTCTCTTCATGCAGCAAGAAGGCTCACTCTGTGCCCAACATTGCTTAAACAACTTGCTACAAGGTGAATATTTTACAGCTGTTGAATTGGCAGCCATTGCAAATAGCATAGATGAAGAGGAAAGAAGAAGGATGGCTGAAGGTGGTACTAATAATGAAGATTATCGAAAGTTTATTGAGGTATCCTTTTACTTGTGCTGTTTAGTGCTCTATATATATTTACATATATATACTTTTAGTTTAATAAACAAGTAGTCAAACTCGTAGAAAACCTTACACAAATATATATTCAAACAAATATTTTATATTAACAGAGACACTAACATTTTCAGTCTGAAGAAATTTAAAAACAAATCATGTTATTTGGTAATATTTAAAACCACAAGTAAATAGTAAATAAAATTTAAGAATCATCATGAAAAGGTTTACCCAACCATTGATGTTTTCCTTGTGTATTTCAGAGTTTAAAATAATAAAAAAATTAAGAATTAGCATGAAAATATTTATTTTAAATCATAAATAGTTTACCCTGAAGTTATTTACATATTTGTCAGTTTATCATAGAATGCTCCCAATATACATTTTTTCTCTGGTGTAAAAAACAACAAAGTTTCATTCCAAGAATTGAATAAATTTAAATTTGTACATGCAACTCCTTTATTTTTCGAAATTAAATTATTTGATATATGGAGTAAAACTGTCTGATAGTGTACTTATAGGCAGAGACAAATATTTATGAATAACAACTGATAAAAACAAAACTTTTTGTACCACACAAATTAGATGGTATTTTAATATTTGCTAAAACCTATAGTTTTTGATACTGATCAGTTAATCTTAATAAAATTATATTTCTTATCTGATTCAGTGTAGAGTAAAATAAGACCATTAATGAAGAGAATCATTCTTACAATTTAAATGTTAAATGGTTAAAATCATTTCCACAAATGGGAGAGTTACAGGAACCTGATGATGTCTTTGTTATTTGAAAATTATTAATATTTTTTTTCTGATGGCCTTATGATGTAAAGTAAAGTCTTATATAATTAAAAATGTAGTAATAATATTTTATTAATGTAAAAATAGAAATTACGGACAATGAGAAAAAAAAAGTGGAGTTAAACAGTATAGAACATACCATGGTAAAAATATTAACTGCAGAATTTTATCAAACAATACTTTGATAAATCATCCTCCTGCAGAAAATCTTTTGAGAATTACTGTTAAGAATTGATACTGCCATTAACATTAGTATTCATGGACCTTTTATGTAAAATAATTTATTTCCTTTAAATGCAACATATAAAGCTCAGTGTTCAATACTTTAAAGAGTAAAATGTTAGAAAAATGAAGAAAACTATGAATCTGGCAAGTTCTTTCTGTTGTTTTCAAATTACAAAAAATAATGTGTCAAAAAACTGGATTTGAGAATCCATGGTTTGTGTCCCCTTGCTTAAAAAATTGAGCCAGCACTTTGAATCTATGGATACAATATAAGAGTGATGATGGCGGTGTTGATTAGCTGCCTTCCCTCTCGTCTGTCAATTCAGAAGTAGGGATGGCTACAGATAAACTTTGTTGTAGGCCACTTTTTTTATTACATGTGGGAGAATTAATAAACCAATTATGAAAATATTTGTAATTTGTCTGCCACTTAGTGTAACACCTAATTCATCGTTTTTATAAGTTTAAAAAACAAAAAGTAAGGTTAATTTAAAAAATTGTTTCAATTAAAATTATAATACTTTCAAGTAAAACTTGCATTTTACATTAGTTATAAACTATCACTATTACTGTTGGTCAATATCCCATTTCTCTGTGTGTTTGTTACTTAAGTTTTCACCAGACATCACACATATTTTATGTTATTAGCCCTGTGTATAATAAAATAATCATGAGCAGATGTTTTCTTTCAAAAAAAAGCATTCAGGAACACATTTATTTATTTGAAAGCAATGTGCATGTGTAATTTTATCACACAGTTTTGACTTATTTAAAACTGATTGTGTTTGTGAAATTGTACTGGATAATGCCATTTGAATGCTGGCAAAAAAATTCTAGTGTAGGATTTTAACCATTCTAGCTTTTATCCAAAATAAGGCTTTCAATTTAAGTACTAAAGCCCACAATTGCTTTATTTATTAGGATGTATGAAAAGGTGTGTTTATTATGTATTCTATATATATTATTTTCATATTGTGCCTATCTACACACTGTGTAACTTTGTATATTTTAGGTTGTCAAGAAATTAATGTTGCTTTATTTTAGATGAAAAAAACCCTAACAACT
>NW_013667497.1:129375-130546 GCF_000517525.1 Limulus polyphemus
AACATTGCATACGTTTCCCATTAATATGTTGTTGCAGCGAACGAAATAGATGGTAATCTGATGGTGCCATATCTGGAGAATATTGTGGGTGGGGGAGAACTTCCCAAACAAACTCCATAATCTTGTGTTGTGTCAAACGTGCCACATGTGTATGTGCATTGTCGTGGAGAAGAACACCTTTCCGATTGACGAGTGAAGGGAATTTCTGATGAAGGGCTTGATTTAAACATTCCAGTTGCTGACTATAGATCTTTGCATTGACAGTTCGCTGTGGATTGAGGAGTTCGAAATGAATTACTTCTTTGATGTCCCACCAGCTGCTAAGCATCACTTTTTGCAGATGGAGTCCAGGTTTTGGGGTCGGAAGTTGTTATTGTCTAGGACTGAGCCATTGTTTTTGGTGTTTAATATTTGCATAGAGAATCCATTTTTCATCACCGGTGACAATTCTGTCCAAAAATGGTTCATACGCATTACATGCCTGAAGAGATGAAGCAATGTTCACACGTTAGAAATTATGATCATCAGAGAGTTCATGAGGCACACAAACACCTTCTTTAAGGAGTTCTCCCATATTCCTTAGATGTTTACATATTGTTTCATGAGAGACATGCAATTTCAGGGCCATTTCACAAGTGTGTTGCCTTGGGTTAGTTAGACCCAACAAGCGTCTTCAGAGCGTCAATATCAATTTCAACATGTCGGCCCCTGCCATCACAGTTTTTAAGGCTAAAGTCACTCGAACAAAATTTACTGAACCTTCATTGATACTTACGAACATTCAAAACATTTCCATAAACTTCTTTGATATTCTTTGTGGCTACAGAGGCATTGTTTCCCTTCTTGTATTAAAACAGCATTAAATACCAAATGTGTTTGTCTTGTCATGTGCCATCACTATGAGGGATTAGAGTACACATTATACAGGCTTCACTGACGTGACGTTTAGGCGGTTCATTTCACTATTATACGTGATGTACGTTTTTTTTAGGGGTGGTTAATAAAAGTGTTCCAAAACACGATATTAATTTCTTGATGACCTAATATTTTCAGCAGTGAGCATTATTTTATACTCCTTTTTTTCAGTCACAAATCTTAGTTGATGAAACTGAATCATATTTCTTTTTTCCTGAACATAGTAGCAGCCCTCCGGAAATATGGATGATAGTGG
>NW_013667497.1:130567-150477 GCF_000517525.1 Limulus polyphemus
CCCTTCTTGTATTAAAACAGCATTAAATGCCAAATGTGTTTGTCTTGTCATGTGCCATCACTATGAGGGATTAGAGTACACATTATATAGGCTACACTAACGTGACGTTTAGGCTGTTCGTTTCACTATTATACGTGATGTACGTTTTTTTCAGGGGTGGTTAATAAAAGGGTTCCAAAACACGATATTAATTTCTTGATGACCTAATATTTTCAGCAGTGAGCATTATTTTATACTCCTTTTTTCAGTCACAAATCTTAGTTGATGAAACTGAATCATATTTCTTTTTTCCTGAACATAGTAGCAGCCCTCCGGAAATATGGATGATAGTGGTTTTTTCTCTGTGCAAGTTCTAGCCAATGCATTGAAAGTATGGGATCTGGAGTTAATACCATTCAGCAGTCAAAATCCTGTGGCTCAAGCAGCTCAAACAAATCCATAGTGAGTAGCAATATTCATTCTATTCTTTGTAGTACGAATCATCTGACAAGTAATTTTAAAGATGCATCATGTAACCAGATACTACAATATTTTCATGCTCAGATAATATATTTTATTTCTCAATATATGCAGCAATTAAAATTGCCTGCATTTAATCATAATTTCAGAAAAGCATTTAATAACCTTTATACTATAAAAACACTTGTTAATATTTGTTTTTAATGTGCAAGTATAAACAAAAGGAAAACTTGCAGTTAATAGTTAATCACTTTTGTACGTTTATTGCCTATTTTATATGCCTACACTACAGTTTCCTGCCAAATGCATCATAGAACAATAAATATAAGCACCAGTTTAATGCCAAAATAGACATTGATAAGTTATCTCACATGTGTGTATGTGAATATATACTTTTAACATTGAAATCCTTATTACTTTTTTGTCACAATATGCTAATCCACACACCGTGTGGTAGTACATGTGGTAGAAAGTCAAGATATTTATTTTATGATTTAATAGAAAGATGATCAAAAGTTCTTTATGAGTTATTGTTAAGTTTTTAATAACATAAATAATTCAATTATCAAATGCAGTGTATGGGTATCTCTACTATTTATCTACATTTTATGATATTGATAGTTTAAAACAAAAGATGTTCAAAAAAGAAATGTGATTTTACAGGGGTTGAGTATGTTGTATTGAAACAATTTTAGACTACCTTATTACAGTCCATGTTGCCATGTCCGGTCATGCTCTGTCTGTCGATTGTGCATCTTGGCAATAGCTCTGCAGCATAGTTTCAGTTACAGAAAAAATCCATCATAAAACTGTCATGTCTAAGATACACAACTCCCTGCATGGTTTCCATTATCCATCTAGTTTGCAAGTTGATCAGCGACTACCCGTTTCAACAGTCCAAACATACAAAAATCTATAAGTGCTGCACTGCTGACTTGACTAGTATGCCTTAATTTGAAATAACATTAATCCCCATTTCATTCTTCAGCTGTTTGAGATATGTGAAAGAAACTTGTGTATGTGTGATTTATGTCACTTTTCCTGATGGGGATTCTTACTTAGCTTGTTTTGTACTCTTTTTCCTGGGACATTCCACTGAATTTTGTGTGTATAGCTCCTCACCTACTGCAAGATGCTGCAGTTTTATTACTGTAGCTGGAATATGACTTGTTTTGAATCTCTCTCTGGATCAAGTTGATCCATATTTCTGATTGACCAGTGCAATTAAGTATAAATGAATGTTCTAAATCTCTGTTTTAAATACATCTTTGTGATCTGAGTGTGTGAATATTTTGTGTTGGAAAAGGCTTTTACACAGCCTTCTCAAAAGTGATCAGTTTTTGTTAGCATCAGCATCACACTACCTATGAAAATATGTCAAAATGGAGTTTTGGTACATGCTATTCCACTTAATCTTTATATTGGTTGTGGTTGTCATGTGACTTGATTTGCATTTTCAAAATTATTTTAATATTCCGTACTTGACCATCTTTATTTTTTGTGAGCCAACTCTGTCAGGTTAGATTACTGGTCTGCTGTATTTCTCTTAGGTTTCTTCTGTACATTTGGAGTCATATATTTCTTCACCTCCATATATAATACTTATATATATACCTATTTAATGGTTAGATTTTAAAATTTTTCTCAGATGTAGAAACAACATTGTGAAGCACACACAAAAACCAAAGGTCACATTACTAAAGCAAATGTTGTATCTATGTTCAAAGACAATATAAAGTTTTTGTCACTAAATTAAAACAGCTCTCGCTAGTATGAGCAGTGGTAAAAATATATAAATGTGCAATAATAACCTCGGAAAATTACATGGAGATATATTGAATATCATTTACGTAATTGTGTTTACTGTACTAAATATTCCAGGAACACAAATATGTACATTTTTTTTAGGTTAACCTTTGGCTAAACTGTTCAAAAATAAGTGGTATAATATTTAAGTTTTGTTTTCTCTTACATGGTAACTCCAATTCTAGATTATAATTATTTGAATATTATATTTTTTATAATCTTTTGTTGAGATAGAATTCAAGGCAGAATGTATTCGTATTTTATAAAATTCCAGATTTTACAGTTAAAACAAGTTTTAGTTGTGGATGTAAAAATTTAATTTTTGAGTTGTAAACAATATTAATGTAAATTGGTACAATTGTTCCTCTGTAGTTATGAACCTACTAAAGACTTAAAATAAAAACTTTTTTTTTGGATCACTTATTTGTTGTGGGTAAATTTTTTATTATAGCTTGCAAAAGGCATACATTTGTAACTATCGAGAACACTGGTTTGCTGTAAGAAAGTTTGGCCAACAATGGTTCAACCTCAACTCATTAATGACGTACCCTGAACTGATTTCTGAGACATATTTAGGACTGTTTCTTGCTCAGCTTAGACAAGAAGGTAAAAACATAGTAGTTTAATGATGATTTTATTAAGACTACAAATAATATAATTTTACATAACTTTCCTTTACATTTTTTTCTATAATAAGCTCCAGTCAACAGAAACCTTGTATTAGAACACCTTTATTCTGTTCTCAGTTTTCTCTGAATGTTTTAGTAGAATTTCAATGATGGTTTACTGAACACATTAGGTTAAGATGCCAGTGTTGTAGCTAACCTCAAGAGAGTTGTTAAACACACCACAGTAGCTATTAGTAAGGCTTTTCATTGCACCAAAGTGACACCAATTTTGACAATGTTTTTTTTTCAGAAGATCTGCCAGTCTATTAATCTTGAAAATTTAATTAATGTAGCAAAAGAAAATTAGAGTTGTTGCTACATTTGGGATAGAGAACTGGAATGAAACATTAATTACAGAAGAAAGTACTGTGGCATTGTTTTACTTATTAATAAGTCGACCTGGAAATGCATTATTTTGTAATAAATTTTAGTTTGTTGTTTTAGAGAAAAAATAATGAATTTGTAAAAGTATTTCACTCTAGGCTTGAAATAAGTTTCAATATGTTTTCAGTTAAAATTTCCATGAAAAACCTTTCTGTTTGTTTACATATTATCCAAAATGTGATTGAATGTGTTGTGAGCTTGATGTTGTTTTGTTTGTTAATGTTTCTACTTAATCAATCAACATGGCATTTATTTTGTTTCAAAGTATGGTGAAAATATTTTTATGCCATTTTATATAGCTAAGACATGGAACTAGTTCATATAATATCTAACTGAAAACATGAGGCTGGTTAAATAAAAACTGCAAATCATACTCTAGTCTCTTTTCTTTTTTTAAAACTTGAACAAAGAACATTTATCATAATTTTACAACTTATTATGTAGATAGGTGTATAAAAAAGCTTTGTAAAAACTGAGTGGGTTGTAACATTCTGCCATTACATCAAAGAAAAAATATGGTGATGATGACTAAAATTATTAAGGATTAATGTGGTGCTTTCTTTATATACATATATTTTATTCAGTGTCCTTTACAAAGTTCTTGAAGTGCTTTTAAATGGAGCTATCATTATGCATAATTATCTCAATGTTATTATTACTTTAGTCCAAACCAATCCCCCAGTTATGTTTATAAAATTGTATTGAAAGTGTAATTAAACAAAATTCTTGAAAGAAATCACTTGTTTTATTTTTTCGAAACCATTTTCTGTCTGTTTTCTATATTAATTAACAGAGTGAGTGTAGTAGAACTTTAATGGTGACCTATAAAAATATCAGTTATTAAAACTCAGTCTCAACAGTGATTACGTAGTGTACCAAGGTTAAAGTACCAATTGTTTTTCCAAACCTAAAATATTCTGCAAGAGTCTCTTATTTACTCTATAATAATTAAAAATATTTTTGTTTGTACTAAAATATTCAAGTTAAATTTTTGTTCCTTTTCTACTTCTGCACACTAAAATGATAATCATAAGCTCAATGAAAATGTTTTTTATTACAGATTTACTTAAACAATGGTATTGAAAGTTATTTAGTTATAAGTTTATTGCTTTTATTTTTAAAGGTTATTCTATATTTGTTGTGGTTGGGATATTTCCATCTTGTGAGGCAGATAAAGTGCTAAGTGTGATGCCTGCTGTCCAGACTCAAAAACCTTGTCTTTTGTCACAAGCATCTAAAAAGAGTCAACAGGCAACAGGTAGGGAAATTGACCAACGTTCTAGTGTTTCCAGCTCTTCCCAAGAATATCAATATGATGATGATGAAGATACCGCTTTGCAAGCAGCATTACAGATGAGTTTGGACTCTAGTCAAGCTAGTGAAGCAGCACAACTGCAAGCTGCCTTGGCTTTAAGCATGGAAGCAGAGAATCATTGATATGATCTAAGTAGCTTATATTTTATAAGGTTCTTTAAGAATTTGTTTACAAAATCTGCCTTAATTACTGTCTTATCCTGTAAATTATGTTCTTTAATCGTGGTTCCTGTGAACATACTGTGTATTCTTGTGAAAAAAGGTTTCTTACATATGCATGTTAAAATTCGTAGTTAAAACATCAATTATGAAAAAAAATGGAAGAGAACACATTTTTTGTATTTTTTTTAACACATGAATTTAAATTGTTTTGGTTGCAAAATTGTTAATGTCTTAAAAGTATATTTAAGTGTTTAACTAAGGTCATATAAGTAGAAGCTTGTTTGTTTGCAGCCATTTCTGTTTAATCATTGTTTCTAAAAATATGTGAATAATACGATTAGGGAAGGAATAATCTTTAATGACACAACTAGCAACTTTTTGATAGTAGTAACTATGAGAATTTTCATCAATAAATAAGATTGAAAATTTGCAAGAATTAAGAACTAAATGATCAAAGCAAATAGTTTGTTTTGTGAACTACACTTAACTGTTGTTGAAGTTAAATGCAGAGTTGAAGGTAAGCTTTAAAATTTTTCTTATTTAATTTGCAATTTAAATAGAAATATGAGAACTGGTGTTATTCAGCTTAATTTCAAATAAAATAATTTTCATATTTATCCTAAAAAAGTGCCAATTAGACAAACATTTAAGTTAATAGTTTTAACATAAGGTCAACAAGTAGTAAATCATTACTGACTTTTTATTACATCATTGCTGTAATTAATTATCCATTTATTTTGCTTTAAAAAATTTTCAAAAGTTTTGTAAATAAAACCTTTTAAATGCTAATTCCTTTAGGAGAAGTTTTGAAAATTCTGTAGTATCTACACTGAGGAACCATATTAGTACAATATTTAATGGATTAAATTAAAAAACAATTAAGCATAATATATATGTACCAACTCACACTTCTTGCTTTATCACCTAATATTCATTTCATGGTTTTTGATCATTTATAAAAGAAATTTAGTTATTTTAAATATTAAAAGTAATTGCTGAAAATACAACATATTTTGAAAGGCAGATTAGTGTGATTAGAGAAGGATGTTATATTTTTTTTTAATAATTTAATAATTAAAAGTACATTTATTCAAGCAATAGAATTTTAATTATTGATTAAATAATGTTTATATTCATTCTTGTTAAATTAATTTTATCCCTTAATTATAATAGATTTATTACAAATACAATAGAAATTATAATTAACCCAAGAGCTTTTAGCTCATTCAGACTAACAACATTAATTATTTAGTATTAAATTTAATTAATCACATTCAATTTAAAAACTTCATTTCATGGTTTGGTCATTTACATAATAAATTTAGTTGTTTGTTTTAACAAGTACAGAAGTAATTGCTGAAAATTTAGTCTGTCCTTCAAATATATTAATGTGATTACAAAGCATATAGTTTCTTTATTATTAAGAGTTTAATTTTAACAGAATGCAGCCTACTTGTAAAAATGGATATATATGTTTTTAAAGGAATCATTTTACATTGCATCTTTGCTGTTATAAACTATAACTGGATAAGAAAAGCAAAGTTAGAATATTGGTTAATTAAGGAAAGATGAAATTGCAGAACACACAAGTTAATCAACCAAAGAAGTCGCAGTGATTAATTCTTAGATTGTAATTTTTAATTAAAGACACCAGTCATATAATTAATTATTAACTTTAATTAACCAGAATTTTTTTACTATAAAACTGACAAAAATTAACATATTTTGGGCCTAGACTAAATTAATGTCAAAGAAGAGACCCATAGATAGGAACTTCCCTATTTCTCAAACAATAAATATTCAGACACTTAAAAATGTGTACTTATTTGATGTGCAAGAGTAAACCAGCAAGTAAAGTTTTAATAATTTGAAGCTACATTGTAAATATGATTTTAATCCAAAAATGTGTAATTTACAACATTCTCATCAATATTGATTTTTTTACCTGTAGCTGTATAGATTTACAAAACAATATCTGTTCAATATTTCAGATGAAATAATGAACTTCTTTGCTTTGTGGTAATCAATCTGGCTGTTAGCCAGAAAAACTTGCAAGGATTTAAGTGGGTTGTTAGTTATTTACATATAATACATTGAAATACATCGATAAAGGTGGCAAATGTTTTTGCTTTCAGAACTTCTGTTCTTTTTTGAACCATAGGATAATGCATAATGGATTGAGAAATGCTGAGAATTAAAGGTCAATTTATGATATAAAACTAATATCTAAAAACCTGCTTATAAAATTAAAAACTAAATACTAGGAAGTTTTTTTTCACGTAGGTGTTACATTAGCTCACTTTCCAACTAGGCCATTATGACTACTCGTCTGGAATTTATGGAAGCCCATTCAACATTCATTATTCATTATCTACACATCTTTTAGAATGCTGATAAGTTTCTGCAAACATACATTTTTATGTGTGATAATATCAAAATTATAGGCCTTTTAATATTCCAACAATATAGATTAATAATAAAAACACTGGCATGATAACTATCATGTGCTGCACTCGTTGAAGGTTAATGAGCATCATTCACATGAACAGTACATATTTTTACAGTAATAAACTTTTTTCACCTAAGGGGCATCTAAATAGGGTTGGAGGAACTGAGAGATTAGACAGTTATTTTTGTTAGGCCTCTGTGTGCAATATAAATGTTGTTCATAGAACAATAAAATGCTGTAAAATCTAAGGAACATTAACAGCGAAAGTGCTAATGACTTTAGAACAGACATGTTATGTGAAATCATAAATGTCGGGAGTCTGAGCTTGGAAAGGTTACATTTCAACTACGGACATGACTCATCATGTGCCTATTCTCTTTATAGGGGTGATTACTATACATGGCAACATTTAGATGAACACTTGAAAATACAGTCATGCTCAGGCTCTATAACAATAACAAAATACATTTCCAGAAACCAACAAAAATTATTAACTTAGTTGTTAATCAAGGTTAACTTAGTTTTAGCATGTTTTTTACTAGTTTTACATTTTAAACACTGCTTAATTTATTATTCATCATACTAGTTTTAAAATATAAAAAGCACAGTTGTTAAACCTGTGCAATGGTTCTCGGGGTAAGTCTTGTCACACACACGTTTTCTGTAATTTAATGTTAGAAAAGATAAGAAGCAATCAGTATATTTTATGAAATTATTAAATTTATGTAGAAAAATTAATTTTGATCTGAAATGTATGAAAAGACTATTGATAATTTTTATGTTAATTACAAGGAAAAACAGCAATTTTATAATTTTGTTTAGTCAAGTAAATTTTTTATTAAGTAACATGCATAAAAAAATTACAAGCCAAATAAAAATGCTTTAATTTAACATTTAACTGGAGTAAACATTTGCTGCTGTAAGGGACTCTCTTTCTTTGCTTATTTTTTTAGATCATTTCTCATGTGAAACATTATGGCCAACTTTGCAATAAAAGTGTAACATTAAAACAAACTTTCTAAAACTCACAAGTTTCGTCCTTGTTAAGAAAAGACTGTTGGTCTGATATTATTGTATTTGGAAATTGTAATTTTAATTTGTATAAGAGCATTATATCTTAAATGATTCTGGACCTGGTTATAAGAAACTATTTTAGATATGTTGACTAAATATTATTCTTCGATAGCTTTTACACAACTTTTGTCATGTTCATTGTTTACCTATTTTCTTTTCTCTGTCTGATGTGTGAGAAATGATAGTGTTAGTCTTGAAGATTTCATAACATCTATTAAAAAACTATTAATCACTATAAATATTAATCGGGTAAGTAGCACCACGAAAGGTTGGATTTTGGTTTCATTTTGCTAACCTATATTTTCACATATTTTGATGGCAATTAACACTTGTTGGCTTATTCATGCTGCAAGTATTGTAAAATTCACTAATTCTTTCATAAAATGCATATACTTTGCATCATGTTCATTTAATGCTGGTTGTCTGCGTGGCTATTCAAGTGCAGTTTTTAGTTGCTAGTGACTGATGACCCTTAATATGACCCCAGATATTGTATGTATTTATATATTTCTCATTTGTTTATGTAATATTTCATGACATAACATGTCTTCCTTTTTTCTTCTCTGATGTATAATTTATCCATCGTTTTATCAGATTACATCAAAAAATATGAGCGAAGGAGGTTGAAGCTATTATACAATGAAAAACCATACCATCAGGTAGAAAAAAATGACTGAATTAGATTTGATAAAAATAACTCAATATTTTGTTTTGAGAGAGCACAAATTTTATCTGTTTAGCTAGTCATTTCTTATATCATTAGAAAGCATTCAAAATTACCTAGTTTTGTTATTAGACACTATATTAACTCCTACATGAAATTTCTGTTTTGCGAGCAACACTTGTACTTACACACTGATAGCTTAAAAAAAGTCATTTAGCCTATTTCCAGTATTTTCCATCTATGTTATTGGGTTAGTTTATTATAATTAGAAGTAGAAACATATTTGCAAAAACAACATTAAAAACTCGTGAACACAAAAGATCTACAGCTGTTTAGTAACTGGTAATAATGTCACCACGTGAGTGTTGTTAAAATAGTAATTAAATTTTATCTATTAACATTTCATCTTGGCTACTAACACAAGTTGACCAGAGTGTAATAAGTACCTGAACAATCTTTATGAGATGATGATTACTGTGTAGATCGAAAAGTTGGGATAAATGTCTGGCTTGCACCTGAAAGTAATGTATGAAGTATGAGAGTGGAGTCTTTCCAACATTGAATGCAAGGAAATCCAAACATTAAAGCTTAAGAAAACATACAAACCATGGATCTGTTGTGCTTGTTATATTTTATGTGTCTCAGAAACAGGTCACAGTATGAAGTAAGAGTCAGATTTATACGCACACACAAAATACCAGAAGTATAGTTTATATTTAGCTTCTGTTGCCTCATTTATCTTGTAAACAGTTTATATCCAGGTCACAGTATGAAGTAACAGACAGATTTATACGCACACACAAAATACCAGAAGTATAGTTTATAGTTAGCTTCTGTTGCCTCATTTATCTTGTAAACAGATTATATACAGGTCACAGTATGAAGTAATAGACAGATTTATATGCACATACAAAATACCAGAAGTATAGTTTATAGTTAGCTTCTGTTGCCTCATTTATCTTGTAAACAGATTATATACAGGTCACAGTATGAAGTAATAGACAGATTTATATGCACATACAAAATACCAGAAGTATAGTTTATAGTTAGCTTCTGTTGTCTCATTTATCTTGTAAACAGTTTATATCCAGGTCACAGTATGAAGTAACAGTCAGATTTATACGCACACACAAAATACCAGAAGTATAGTTTATAGTTAGCTTCTGTTGTCTCATTTATCTTGTAAACAGTTTATATCCAGGTCACAGTATGAATTAAGAGTCAGATTTATACGCACACACAAAATACCAGAAGTATAGTTTATAGTTAGCTTCTGTTGTCTTGTTTATCTTGAAAACAGTTTATATCCAGGTCACAGTATGAAGTAACACAGATTTATATGCACACACAAAATACCAGAAGTATAGTTTACATGTAGCTTCTGTTGTCACATTTATCTTGTAAACAGTTTATATCCAGGTCACAGTATGAAGTAACAGACAGATTTATACACACACACACACAAAATACCAGAAGTATATTTTATATTTAGCTTCTGTTGTCTCATTTATCTTGTAAACAGTTTTTTTTCTGTATAATACAGTATATATTATAAACATTCTATACATATCGTAGAGGAGTGTATTTAAATATCATATTTCAATGACAAAATATCAACTTACAAGGATCTTCACATTTTGCTAAAATTCAAAAAGCTGCATAACAAAACAGCTGACTTATTTACAAAAAAAAGTTTATTAAAACGAAAATATCAATATTTGAAATAAAATTAGTCCATGAAATGAAATAATTAAAATCAGTTAATCATAATACATAAGAGGAGATTTTTTTTTGTTTTCAAAAATGGGACATTGGTAACTAATGAATGGGTTAACTCTTTCACTTCCACATTTTATGCCAGGTTTATGTTAGATACACAATAAAAAGCAAAAAAGTAATTTTAATATTGTGTTACTTATCTGTAACTTGATACTGTTCAACTTTGGGAATTATGAAGAGAAATGCCATTTCTTCTTGATGGCACAAAATTGAAATCTCAAATGTGGTTTATATCACAGTTTTTCAAGTCCAAAACAAATGATGTGTCCAATATTTGTACCAATGACAATGAAAGAGTTAATGCATTATGTTACATAGCTTTGGCTGATCTTGATACTGCAAATATGCCAAGCTTACATTCTAAATCCTGTATTTATACAAGCATTGTAGAACACCAGTATGCTGCTTCTACACAGGGGTGTGCATCAGTAGTTAGTGGAATGTTTCTAATGATAGGAGTTCCATTAGCAACATTTATCTCTGATGTTTAGAGCATTTTACTGTAAAATTTGGCAACAATCCCTAAAATGATTAACTACTTTCTTTGTAATATCATATGGAAGTGTATTTTTGAAGCAACCACACCAATAAGTGGTTTCTTTACCATTTAATGTGTTCGTACTACTATTATTGTTTTCAATGATATTGTACTTTTATCATTATGTTTTGCTCAAAATTTAGATATTGTTTTTATTTAAAAACAAAATGCTAGTTCATTTTGAGATCTAGTCTTTGCTCCACATTTTAATGTGCACTAGACATGTTGTTAACACTTCTATGACTTGAAGCTGGGGATTTGATGGAATCCCTCTGGTTATGAAATACCAGAGCTAAAACAAGAGGGGGAAATATTAGGTCATAATCTTTCATTAATTTGCCAATTAAAAAATTAAATTAAATAGGAAAATTGTTTTAGAGCATAGAATGGTAAAGTTGTTATCTATTTTACATTCTATGGTTGTTTCCATAAAGAAAACAATACACTATTGAAAAAATCACAGAATATTGTACTATTCGCACTTCGTAATAAAAGTAATTTAAAACATGCCATTTAGAGATATATATATTTTTTTAGTTAGTTGTAATTTATTGACACTAAATATATCTTTAAAAGAATGGACAAAAAAAGCCTACAAACAAATTGTTTGATTTCATATATGAATATAATACTTTCATTCATATTCTGTATATGTATACATACAAATTTTAATGAACCATTATGATTATATACCACCAAAAGGCATCAACAGTATATGACGAAAAAAGTAGTTATTAAAATTGGTACGCAAAAATACCAAGTTTTAAGTATTCCTTTGTATTTTAGAATACCTATATTGTATTGATTACAGGCCAGTGGATTGTTGTAGAGATAGGCACTATGAAACTTTCTAGTCAGCTTATTTCACAGTATTAAAATAGCAACAGCACTCAATTTTTTTAATGCAGAATACTTTTGGATGGTTTGATAACAGTTAGATTTATATTTATGCAAAATTACCTGATTTATTTTAAAATTGGGACACATTAGCTTCAGAATATTAAAAGTATAAGGCACAAGAAACTCACTATTCAAATTTGGGGATTCAACTGATTTGCTGGGTTTTTAGTTTACGCTTAGAAACACCAAAGTTATTAAAGTTGTAAATTGACACCGAACCCCCTATAAATATTGAGTATTTTTTCAAAACTTTCTTGTAGATCACAACTTCTTACTACAAAAGTTGATCATCTACTTCCACTCCCATACTTGTTACTTAATATATAGTTAGTGTGTGTGTGCACTGCTGTAAAAACCAAAACATCTCTTCTTGTGGCTCATATAATGTGTCATACCTTCACCATTTGTTATTTGCTATTTCACCTGATTTTGAAAGCCCCCCCCCCCCCCAATGGCACAGCGGTATACTTGCGGACTTACGATGCTAGAATCTGGGTTTCGATACCCGTGGTGGGCAGAGCACAGATAGCCCATTGTGTAGCTTTGTGCTTAATTACAAACAAACAAACTGATTTTGAAAAAAAAGTTAGTGTAAAATCTTGTACTATTTTTTTTTCAATACTAATTGAACAATAACAGACTCCACAAGTAGTAATTTGTTACATGTTAACTGGAAAGATGTTTATAATCCTGATTTTTTCATATTTAAAAATTTTATGTAAGTTTATGTCATGTGAAAATTTATATAAAACTCATTACAAAAAAAAAAGTCCACTACCATTATATGTACATGTGTTTTCCATTAACGGCAATTTTTTTTTAGCAGTTTTGAGTCTGTGATTAGTCTGTTTTATGCGATTAAATCAGCAGAATATTTATCTTAAAAGCATTTTTAAAGCTAATGTTTTGATTTCTGCTTAGGTTAGGTTATGACACTAAAATCATGTTCCTATAAAAATAAACTTGGTTGGTTGTTCATAGATTCTTTGTTAATATTTACAACACAGGATGATATAATAAAGAATCACCATTTTGTTGTTGGCAGTACGGTATCTAAAGTGGTTCAGCAATGAGCTTAAGATACAGTGGAGATAGCTCATTATACATTTTTGTGCTAGAATTAAAGAAATGAGTAAATTGTTTTAGTTGTGAAGAGAGATAAGAACATTGTGATTTTCAGTGAGGGGTCTGAAGATTAAGGAAAATGCTTATATGACAGAACTTTCTTAAAGATATTTTGTTTTTTAATTTAAAGGAGGGAGACTTCGGGAAGCATGTAGCTAATTAGTACATTTTATGGGATGTAAACCTTTTTTTTTTTTGCTATTTAAAAAAACTAATAAAACTTCATCATCAGCACAATTGACTATAGGAAAGAAAAATGTCTGTCTATTAGTCTTTTCTTCTATCTTGTGATGAATGTTTGAAAATGATAATCAATTTGGAAATATTGTATGTTTAAAAAGATAGTATTTTCCACAGTAAATCTCAGATGACTCAAAAAATAGAAAGATAATTTTAAACTTAAATAACTGTTTGATTTTGTATGCTACATATATAGGAGATTACTAATGCTGAGAAAATTGAGTCTTTAAGTGCCAGAAAGATTAAGTTGGTCATGAAATGTCACAAACTCCATCTCTAACTTAGAAATCCAAGAGTTAAGCAAGCTTAAATTAAGTATTTTTATAAATTTTGGTGAAACTTTTGACCACGTTCAAAATTGTCTTTATTTCCAGAGCAGAAGACTAGTATAATCGTGTATCAAAAATTGTATTATCTCATTTTAAACATGTGTTAAGGGGCCTTATATTTCTCAAAATGGCAATCTTTAAATAATAGTAGATATCTTAAGGCCTTCCAAAAATCTTTTTTTTTAATTAAAAATGTAAACAGAGAAATCGTTAGACCTTTGTGTTTTTTAATGAAAATTTTGGCCACCTTCAAATTTGCTTTTCTTCTGCTCAAGAAAATTTATTCAGATACAGTATATTTCATAAAAGAAAATATGAAGGGTTAAGCTACTTTATTATCAAATATTTTCTGATACAGCATATCAGGACTTGTAGGATTTTATAAAAGAAAATACAAAGAGTTAAACCAGTGTGTTAGTAAAAATTTTATCTACCTTGACATTTTAATTGTTCTGCGTCATTTTCAAGTACATTGATTTACTTTGGAGATAAGAATAGTAATCTCAATATCTTAAGGAATCACAGAAAATGAATTATGAACTGAGTTTTTTTACCTGAATCAAGATTGTACAAAACAGATTTATCACTCTTTTCTTATTTTTAGATTAACCAATGCGTGAAAAATTAATAATTTACTTACAGCGTTAGATTATCAACGTGTTGAACATGCTTTTGTACATCATGTGAAAGCTGCATATCGTACTTTAATTGGTGGTCTGAGAATGAGATAAGGACCAGTCCAACTGGAAATGAGTTGTTTCTGTATCATCTGCATGTATCAAAGCCAGACCCAATCTCCATACTTGAACTTTAGCTCCTTCACTGCTTTATTGCAGCATCTCATATAGAGGCCTTTCCTGGTAGCTGAAGTGCAAATTAATGTGTGTCAATTAATACAAACCTCAACCACTTCTCATATTCTTGTAGACACTTTGGCACATGAAGATGTTTGGTGAAAATTGGGTAACCATTTCTCTGTTGCACGATACACTGTTAAGAAGCATGGCGGGTATTCATCTGTTTGTACTGTCAGAATTAGTCGACTTGCAGTTGATAGTCTGTATTACCTGTTCAACCAAACCATCAAAGTGCAGAAGGTATGGTGAACTATGCATTTTTCACCATACTGAAAATAACTGACTGTTAAAATTAGCCCTTTGGTCTGAATGAATCCCTTCAGGTTCACCAGATTGTGTTATCCATTGTTCCTCCAACACATCAGCAAAAGACTGTACTAATGTATCAATCAATAGATAAGCTTTGGCCCGTTTGGTGAACTAATCAATGATGACCAGTAATACAGATTACGTCTTTCAGTCTCCAGGAAAGAAGCAGCTATATCCATGGTTATTCTTTGTAATGGATAGCCTACAATTTTCTGCTGGAGTTTACCCTGTTTTAGTTGGTTTTCTTCTGGGCAGCACCTACGGAACAGTGTTTGCACAATAAACATTGCCCAACATCTTGTTGTGAATAATCAACTTTCACACATCAGTTCAAGTGTGAGAAATACCCTAGTGGCCTTCAATCTTTGAATCTGGCATAATTTGAAGTATTTCCTGCCTCAAAGTTCTTGGGACCACTAGATGCATCACAGATTGAAAACCATATCTTGGTAGTTTATAACAATAATACAGAACATCTTCATGCACTCTTAACTACTAAGAGAAATACCAAATGCTACGTATGTCTGTACTATGTTCCTCTATCTGAGATAGTCAAGCTTTACCTTGCTATGTGGCAAGTAGCACTTACACTAGGTCTGAGTTCTTCAATTGCTCTTTTCAGATCTCCTGAAACATTGTTTGTGCAGTCCATACTCTAGTGTAATCAGCACATAATGCATGAGTGGTCTTTACATTACTGCAATGGCTACACAGCCACGTGGTAACTAGGGTTTGAACAAGCTTTTACCATTTGGTAAGACACCACACAGTCCTTATGCATATTTGTTTTGCTGACCCAGATCAATGATGTCTAACTCCTGTAACAGTGTTATCCCATGGATATAAGCTGTTACAAGATATAAAAGACAACAGAAGCTACATGTAAACAATTCTTCTGGTATTTTGTATGTATATAAATGTGACTGCTACTTCACATTGTTACCTCCTGTTTACATGATATATGATTTGTAAGGCTCATAAGCTACTTAAGTAATGCATGGTCTACTCTAAACTGGAATAGTGAACTTCCTACCTTACATGTACTGCTGACTTCCTTTTCAACAAATACTCATGCAAACGTATTGAACACGTGAAACTGGCAACAATCTTAGCAGTGGATCCATTTCCATGATTAAAAATGTCTGAACCAAAATTCTAGATAACTACCTTCATTTTGTGATTGATGGAACCAAGTTGAATTCAAAGGTGTGTCTATTCAGTAACACCTAACCTGTCACCATTAGTCAGAATGACAGCTGTGTCAACTAGCCAGAGTGATGGCTTCACTGCAAGTATCTGATGCATCACCAGGTCAATCAGTGTTTTGGCAGCTCTAGTATCAACCAGGGACTTAACCTAAGACTTGTGTCTTTACTGTCGTGTACCAAACCCTACCCAGTCCTGTGAAAGCTGGGCTGACAAACCACATCTCTGGACACGCGCTAACTACTGTGCCACCTATGTCAATTATTAAATCTTTCCTTAGATTTGTTAGTTTAATGGAGCAAGAGCTGCAGAAGACGTAACTTACTTATGCCTCTCCTGCACCTGCTATAAAGTTGGGTGGAATGGTTTCTTGGAGATCAAGACGAAATGTGTCCGTCTGTAAGTGTTGGTCCACGGTTTTATAGACGTTCGTCTAATATGAAATGATTAATAAGATTATGAAACTGCAAAATGTGTAAAATACTTTATTAATAAAACTGGAAATTTGAATGTGTTCATTTAATGCGTACCTATACACACTTGGTTATGAAATACTTTTGTTTGTTTAATTAATACCGACTTGTACAGCTTATTCGCTTTTTTAATTTAAAGATTCTATGTTGTAGTTGTGTTAGCGAACCTTGTATTTTGCTATTGTAAGTCTGTAAAGTTATCGCTGACCCCTGAGATCTTAAAGTTTCTAATCGAGCAGAATAACAAGTTATATGTTCTAGTTAATTTAAACTATAAAAAATAAGTAGAAGCTAGAGAGTGCAACCCTCGCATCGCAATATTTTTTTACTTTGGTAGTAAGCAATTTAAATACAAATAAATAAATATTCCAAACAGTTCTTCGCCTTCAAAAAATGGAATGTCTAGGTATCAAGATCCTCTTTCTATCTCAAATTGCTTTTCAGTTTTGGCCTTTTCTTTTTCCCTGCCCCCCAGTGGCACAGTGGTATGTCTGCGAACTTACAACGCTAGAAACTGGGTTTCGATACCCGTGGTGGGCAGAGTACAAATAGCCCATTATGTAGCTTTGTGCTTAATTACAAACAAACCCCTTTTTTTCATATTTCAATTCGCTACCATTGTAATGAAAATGGTTGATTTCAGTATAATCTTGACCTTTGAGCTACATCCACCAAAAGTAGAACAACTGGTATTTGGGGGGTATTAAACTTTCGTAGCAAATTTGACAGAAATCAGCCGAAAAAGTTTCGAGTTATACTGTTCACCCACACGTGGAAGTGAAAACAATACCTCCGTCAGGTGGAGTAATAAAAGTATGATTAAACATGTGAGATGTTTTTGTCCTGTGCCCCTTACTAACTTAACTATAATATTCATCTTTAATCCTCCCTTCGTAAAAAACAGACAGCTACACAAGGTATCAAATAGTACTTACTATATGCTTCAAAATAGATTAATTCTTGGGCAAGATTTAAACTCATTCGAACTTAATGCTATGTCCTCTCTTTGAATGTGATTCAAAATAACACTACCTTATTTACCAATATTATAATATTTACTTTCAAGTTTCACATGGCCACATTTTTTGCAACTTTCCATTTATTGCTATATGTTTTGAAACTTTATATTTATTCACGAATAAACGCTTGATGTTATTATTTTGAACTTTGTTTAACGCAAACTGAAGTTTATTATAATACATATCTATAAACGTAAATAAAATTACGACTTATATTTCCTGGATTTAACTTTATTAGCTCAATAATTTTCTGGACAGGAAAATCAAAGAATCCATTTTAATCAAGAAAAATAAACCTAAATTGAACAAATACAAAGGTTGACCTTTAGTGTAGAAATGTTTATAGAATTTTAGAGACTTTAATATGTTGAACTTTGACGAAGTCTCTATACACAATTATAAGGGTTGTAATATATGTTCAGACATTGTTTTATGTATGTATTGATATAATAAGATGGGGGAAAAAATACCAATACAAATATGAAGAAAGGTTTTAGACACGTTACGTATTCTATTATAAATCCAATGATGTTGATGTTTTGGTTTACACGTTATTTATTTAGCATTGTTGGTTGGATTTATCTTGACAATATAAATTCAAGATTGTTTGATATTATTTTGATATAATATGAACACTCTAAACACGTGTATAAATGTTCGATTTACGAATGACAGTGTTCCAATTTAGATTTAACTGGATTAGTGAACTTGTAGGACATCGATAGCTCCTGACGATACTGTAATATCGAAATATTGAGCTAATAAAGTTACATTCTGGAGATATAGATCGTGATTTTATTTACTTGCTAGATATTTAAAATCTGTTTTCATTGTTGAACGGAGCCCTACTCTTTAAAACCTCACTTGTCTTCCAGGTCTTTTTTTTTTATTTAAACTTATTGCAATATGTTGTTAATACCCTTGGGGCTAAAGAGATACGACAAACATCTTTTTGTGTATACTTTATTTTGTTACTTAGAAAATTAAAACATATTCGTAGTTATAAGTACTCGTGATTCATGTAACTATTAATAAACAATGGTGTTTTAGGTTGTACAGTCCCTGATGGGTAATTATAGTTTTGTTTTTAATTATGCACAAAGCTACACAAGGGCTATCTGTGCTCTGCCCACCACAGGTATCGAAACCCGGATTCTAGCGTTGTAAGTCCGCGGACATACCGCTGTGCCACTGGGGGCTTGTCTATAAGCAACTTCAAAAAGATGGTTTAAGGATACAATTGATGCAAACTCAAAATTTACTGTAATTATATACCTACAGACTTTATAAGATCAAAAGTAATGTAAGGTTATTTATAATTATAAGATTCAAAATAACACTACCTTATTTACCAATATTATAATATTTACTTTCAAGTTTCACATGGCCACATTTTTTTGCAACTTTCCATTTATTGCTATATGTTTTGAAACTTTATATTTATTCACGAATAAACGCTTGATGTTATTATTCTGAACTTTGCTTAACGCAAACAAAAAGATGGTTTAAGGATACAATTGATGCAAACTCAAAATTTACTGTAATTATATACCTACAGACTTTATAAGATCAAAAGTAATGTAAGGTTATTTATAATTATAAGATTTGAAAGGCTTAGGGGGGGGGGCAAGGTAATTATAGGTAAACCAGATGTTAAAAAACAAATACACGTTATGTGAATAAAAAACTCATCGATATTTTTAAAAATTTACACAGGTTTCTATTTGTTTAAGCAAAGTTGAAACTGAACATATGGCAATATGGTAATTATAGTAAACCAGATGTTAAAAAACAAACAAATACACGTTATGTGAATAAAAAACTCATCGATATTTTAAAAAATTTACACAGGTTTCTATTTGTTTAAGCAAAGTTGAAACTGAACATATGGCAAAAGGTGTGATTAATTTTTCATATTTAGAAAACTTTGAGTTAAAAAACAGATTTTTCCTATATATAAACAGGATTTATTTAACACCAGATGGAGCTACAATACAGTACAACACTTATGTTTAGAAACACATTATACTAATAGTAAATTGATAAACAACGATTTACAAGCATAATGAAGTAGTTTTATTTTGGGGAACATACTACATGATTTGACAGTAGTTTTATTTTGGGGAACATACTACATGATTTGACAGTTATTTTA
>NW_013667497.1:151477-155262 GCF_000517525.1 Limulus polyphemus
TAGTTTTATTTTAGGGAACATACTACATGATTTGACAGTAGTTTTATTTTGGGGAACATACTACATGATTTGACATTAGTTTTATTTTGGGGAACATACTACATGTTTTGACAGTAGTTTTATTTTAGGGAACATACTACATGATTTGACACTAGGTTTATTTTGGGGAACATACTACATGAGTTGACAGAAACGCCCAGTATGTTCTCCAACATAAAACCACGTCATTGTGTTTATAAGTCGTTGTTTGTTAATTTACTATAATACGGTACGACAATTAAGCAACTCATTGAAATGTTTTATATTTACATTTTACAATTCACTTGTTGTAGCTACCCTTGTAAGACCTAGTTAAATGTCGAGAAAATTAACCATTGCTGTGTAAGTGGTTTAAGCAGCTCTTTTAGTTGTTTTTTTTATGATAGTTTAGTCACGTTTTGGGAATAAACTAGAATAGATTAGCCAGATATTATTTGTCAACCATACGGATTATCTGCTTATTTAAGTGACTTATATGACTAATTAGTCACTAGTGACAAATTTATTGTTATAGTAAGATGTCGCAAGACTGGGTGGGTTATAATTGGTTACACGTTTTCTGTTCGGTTCCTGCAGTATATTTATTTGTTTTTAGTGCTGTAAAAGTCTTTTTTTTTTTTTATTCCATGAGTGTTAAACAATATTACCCACTCTTTTATTATACCAATCTCAGGTTTCACGAATGCGTGTAAGGCGGGAAAATCCCGAGTGTAAGCTATGTGTGAAATTTTGCTCCACCAGTAATTGAAGCTCTAGGTCAGAAAGGTAAATTTTTCGCTACGCCTTCCAGATTAGCGATATAAATGGTTGATAAGTATGATAATAATTAAAAGCTACCTACTAGCTATGATACATGTTAAATTCGAATAAAAGTTAAATTGAGAGAGCACTCTGTTGGGTAAATACCTTAGAAGTTATTTCTTTCAACCTAATTAGTATAATACCTGAGAACATTGGACACTTTAGAACTGACAGACTTCATCTTTAACACACACCATCAAGAATTGAATGGAAAGCTGTTACTAGAGTTATTCTCTATATGTTTAATTTGTAGGTTCGTGGTTTGAACTTAATATTTTTTCTTTTTGAAACCTATTCAGCTTTTCAAACTCTTTATCAATGTTAATTGAAGTTAGGTTTTCAAAGTCTACTTTCGAGTGTTTTACACACATGTATAGACTGTACAGGTTCCTTCCTAAAGACTTGACCTGATTAAGGCTGCTGGAATGGAAAGTGTCACAGTCTCTCTCTCTCTCTTTATATGTCTATACTGTAAAGAAGTTCCATCCTGGAGAGTTGACCTGAGCAATGTTGCTGAAACGGAAAACGTCACAGAGAATGCAACTTTTGGAAAGTTCAGTACATGATGATGAAAAGGGACCGAAGGGAGACAGACCTGAGCCTCAGCTTATGCGGAAAACAAACCACGATGACGACAAAGGACCGAAGAAAAACAGACTTGAGCACCAGTTGATGTGGAATATAACACGTGATGACGACAAGGGATCGAAGGAGGGCAGACTTAAGTACCAGCTGATATGGAATATATCAAATGATGACGACAAGGGACAGAAGGAAGATAGATCTGAGCACCAGCTGATGCGGAATATAGCACATGATGACAACAAGCGCTGTACCAGTTATGCTGACTTGACTTTAATCTCATTGTGCACAATAAGTATTATAATTTAAGCCTTACTCTTTTCACGTATTTTCTTTTATAGCAGATGGCATAATTTTATTTTATAGGCTAGGCCTACTGTTTGCTTTTTCACACACGACATTCTAATTCTGCATAAATTTCTTTTGTGTGTGAAGTTAAATATGTGATGTATTAGTAGATGTATAGTTAATGATCTATAACTAAATAGGCCTATAATGTTATATTCTAAATTAAATGTTAACTGAAACTTACTAAAAAATGTCAAGTTTGCGTAGAATTATTCGTGTAATGTATATGGTAACGATAAAATGACCGGTTCGGTAAGCAGACGATAGACGCGTATATCAACGAAAACTTGTCGTTTTGCGCACCTTCGCGTGAGGGAAGTGTGACCTGTGTAGTGAACATGGCGGACAAACAACCAAGCATACAAACAGGGAGATTTTGAGTTTAATATACAGATAGACATATACTCTTTGTAAAGTTTGCAACAGATATATGACTACTACTTTTCGTAAGGGTTTCAAGAGATCTATGACTAGTTTCCTTTGTAACGTTATTAAGAGATGTGTGACTAGTTATCTTTGTAAAGCTATAAAGATTTCTACGACTAGTTATATTGGTAAAACTTTCGAGAGATCTGTGACGAGTTTTTTTTTCTTCGTAAAGCTATGAAATATCTATGACTACTTTATTTTGTAAAGCTTTCAAGAGATATGTGACTAGTTTTGCACAAAATGATGTTTCATATGATTATATATGAAACTGGAACAATACATACACACGCAAATATATATCATGAAAACTAGGACGGCACACCTAAAGAAGGGAAAGGGACATATTTTGTCACTGGAGCACTTTTTAGTATGAAGTGAACACATGTTTGATAATAAACACGCAAGTTAGCCATTGTTAATACAAATCTGGTAGAATTGATCACTACTCCTCTTCAAAGCTTTTCTTAGTGCTGTGAGATTACGATCCAGTTGGATTCAGATCAGTGTTAGGGTTGACCAAATCAACTTCTGGACGTTAGTTGTTTCATATCTATGCCAAGTAAAACTTAGTATGATTTGGCGCATTGTCGTGTTGAAAGATATATGGGTTTCCCACACAGATCTCCATTAATATAGTCAGTGCTAATTTTTCAGAATGTTACAAAGAATAAATCATTTCATTCATGGTTCTCTTAACGTCCAGGTGCAAATCAGTTAAAGCAAACCACACCATGACACTATCTCCACCAGTCTTCAAGACTGATGTTATACAGTCACATCCAAAGTGTTCTCTGGATTACTGTCAAGTCCAGACTATCCGAAGTTAAATGACAACGAGTAGCGGGAATTATTATTCAACAAGATGGTTTTCCATTATTCTGCATCCCAATTTCGATAATCAAGACACCATGAGAGCCAATGCCTTTACATTTCCTAATGGCTCTAATGAGCAGATTATGGGTGCGAGCTCGTCTGTGAATTTAATCAGCATGGAAAGTTTCACTTAACGACGTGTTTCAAAATTCGTGTGAACTAAGAAGTGATTAATTTTGAACAGTCAAGCCAATATTAATACATCACATAAGTTGATGGACAGAAATGCTTCGGGTGTTCATACCTTTAATGTTACATTCAGCAACCTTTTGTATCGAAGTTATAAGACACGCATTGAAGTTACAGGCATTAAACACATAAATAACATCTTTCAATACAAGGCATTTTACATAGTCACGATCGGGGATATTCCTACTCTGAGTAGAAACCTATTTAAATTTTTAAGGGTAGGGATAATATAATCCAAGAATTAATGGGTGGATTTATCTAATGTCCTCAAAGTGAACAGACTAGTTATCACTCATCATAAAGACGTAAAGTAACCGATTAGCGAGAATAAAAGGATTACGACATTTGTGACAGAACAACGTTGTTTATTTCTATCAAAAGGTACAAAGATAAACGTTTCGGCAGTCTACAGATTCCATCTTAGGTATCTAAAGCATTCTGCGTTTGTCTGCTGCGTCCCTTCTGATATAAATAGGCCCGGCATGACCAGGTGGTTAGGGCGTTCGACTCGCAATCTAAGGGTC
>NW_013667497.1:155529-159939 GCF_000517525.1 Limulus polyphemus
CAAACAAACAAACAAACAAACTGATATAAATAAACAATATTATTCATCATAAGTGTCCTATTCCTTTTTATTATCAAACTTCGTTTTCCTTCGAACACATCAATTACTAATAACCGATTAGTGTTTGATATAAGTTAGCAACATTTTGGCCAATAATAGGCCAAAAATGATTATAAAACCCAACGGACAAACTTTTAAGCCCGAGGGGCCTTATCTAGAGACACCGGCATGAGAGAATGTCACTTCAATATCTCCTACATGGTGAAAATTTGCATGATTAACTCCCTTTACTGTCCAACCTCCACTTAATCACCAGTAAGATACAGAGAAGTAACACACTTACCTTGAATCCATTGGTTTTGTAAGGATGATTGTGTCTGGTTGGTTTATGCCTTTGTCTTCCCCGTTGTTGTAGGTGTGATAGTTTAAGTTGTCCATGAATGTTTATTTTTTCTCTCTAGTCTTTGGAGTTTGTATCTGGTTAATGAATTGAAAGGTTTTATTTTTACTTTAACAGAGCCTTATGCGATGCTAACTCACCAACGTGCTTTAAGTTGTAAGGTGCGCTGTAATCAGAATATTTTTCATAATAGTCTGCTTTGTACCTTCATCATCCTTCATTTCATCGAGTTCCAATTTCAATGTCCTTTATTTTTAATGTTTGTTTATGCAAGTGATTAATAACGATAAGTGTTTTGATTTGATGTACATCTTGTCTATTTCATTTTGCCATCTCGCACACCTTGGATACCCACATGTGTCTTGCTCTTTGCTTAATACTTCTGATTATTTTGTGTGGATCTACTACCTGTCTGTTATCCATAATATCTCACTACTAAGTGGTCATGAAAAATGGAAGATATGGTTATTAGTTACGATCAAAGCCCTATATTTTAGGATTTAGGCGGAAAGTACTTTAAAAAAATTAAATTCTATAAATAAAATTCAGCATCGTGTATTATGTGAACATATTGTTAAAGGAACGAACCGACTTAATACAAATTTATCCACTGAAGTTTTTCAAGGTTCATGAAAATTTAATTTATTTACAACCTCAGCAACCAGCAATCTATAGCGACTTACGAAAATGTCTAATTTGTAAACATCTAAAACATTTGCCTTATTCAATCTATAAGGTTGTAAATTTATAATTTTTTATAAGGTTACAAAAAGGTTTTGTATATCAAACAATTAATGAACGCATATATGATATCTCTCAGGATGTTTGCATTTACAGCGAATGAAACTGTAAAATCGTCTCCAAGTGCGCTTAAAATTTTTAAACAAGTGTTCGAAAATTAGCTAAAGTATATTCATGTGTCGTCCATAATATAAAAAAATCGTATTTGGATAATTTGAAACATATATATTAAACAGGTATGTGTTTCTTGATGGAATGCTTAAGACTAGTGGTGGTGTGTTCTGAACGTAAAATTGTAAGAGTTGAGTTTTAATCTCAAGTAAATTTGTAAGAAACGTCAAGTGAGGGTCATTTAAAGATACCTGGATATTTTATATCAAGACATTGACCTGTACTTTATATTTACTAAAACGTAATTGCTTTTTCCGTTGTTTAACACTCAGACTTTCTTCAAAGGTGGTCGAACTAATGTAAGGAGTTTCATCAAGTGTATCTAAAGACAGCAGTGCCATTCACAGAATACTTCATTAAACTTCTTCAGGACCTCATATCATTCTCTATGCTAGGAGAACTGTAAATGCCATTTCACTGATATAAAGCAAAATATTTTGGAAGGCAACATGAAATTAACCATATGCTTCCCCCCCCCCCACCACACACACGCACACACTCACATCGCTGAAACGTTTTGAGGAGTTTCTGGACATTTACCATCACTTTTTGTCAGTGTTTGTTAAAACTGTAAAACCCCATTCACTCATAAATAAATATATTGTTGTTGTTAATTGAATTTCGCATAAAACTGTTCGAGAGCCATCTGCACTAGCTGTCCCTGAGTCTGAAGAGATAGACTGATGTGTAGACAGCTAGTCATCACCACTCACCGCCAACTCGTGGACTACTGCTCTAAAGTACGGAGCGTGATTTGGGGGGCAGTAACGGGACGTGAACCATGGAACTTCGGCTCTATAGTCCTGTTCCGCTTTTGAACATATTTTCACCAAATTTTGTCAGGCTTTCCTATCATTTCCAGACGAGAGAGTTGATTCTGAACCATCCTCCTGATCTTTCATGATCGTTAGTACAGGGTAAACAAACTCACTTAGTAACGTCAGTTAGTCTTCAAACTGTTTATAAACAAAAATTAATTTAATTGTTTTTCTTAGAAAATGCAATAACAGACAAAAAAATTGAGTCGCCTACCCTTAACCTCTTTGTCAAAGGGTAACGAGTTTCTGTCAAAAGACATTTTCAAGGAACAAATGCTATTGCATTTGGCCACTTCAAAAATGCATTATAAGTGACTCATCGTTTAGAAGATAACTAGTGACCTCTACATTATGTGTGTAGATTATCATTTACCATCGGCAAGTTAGTTTATTAAGAAGAGACAACAAAAGTTGTTACAGTCTATACACCATTACTATGAATGCGAATGATAAATTTTATAAAGAAGAAATTCATATAATGATTAAAATTAAATATGCTTATACTTTGTGTCACTAGAGTTTTGAAAAATACAAACAAATAATGATGTATCTAAAATAACTATTTGATCAGGCGATTAGGATTTTAAGATCATCAAATGACAACCAAGCTGTCCGGGTTCAGGGTCATCTAACCGGGGTTATGGCCATATTTCGGTTTATGAAATATAATGTTTGTATATAAATTTAGTTAATATTTGGACACTCGAATAAGTTAATCGATGGGGCATGCATATAATTAGACAAATATAACAGGCAAAAATAAATATAGACAGATAAGTAGATGGAAGTCAGATATATATATCTATATTGAATGATTTCCAATGTTATTCTGACAACTGTATCGCCTACCATGCAACATCTGTAACAAAAATGTTTACAAGACTGAAGCTGGGGCACAGAAAAGCGAGATTTGTAGTTATTTTGATAAGGATCACACGTCTGTGGTCAGGGAATTAAATTATACATATGTCTTTGGTGGAGGTACGTAGACAGTCTGTTAACTTATCTAGTCTGATGCAGGACTAATTGCATGCGTACAGCCTACCAAATGAGGTCGTAATGGTCAATACAACGGTCAATATGAACTCCTTCAAGAATGCCAACATGATGTTGATGAGTTTAACGACGTGTCACAAATCTCACGATCTCGACATCTGCTGGAAAGATGAGACGTACAATAATGTTCCAACAAAGATATCGGGTCAGGTTGACCAAAGGTCAACACACTTTGTCCTGCATAAAACCAAGCAGTTTTGGAGATATTATAGGTTTCATTTCTTCTTAGTCGAATATTTTGTTCCTAGTCTTTCCAATCGATCATATATTATATTTTCCTTCGATGTTCTTATCTCTCATATTATGAGTGGACAATCAATGCATTCACTCACGTATATTTCTCTGTGTGTTCAAGCGGCAAAAGTTTACATTACACATTTTTATGCATCATTTTCATCGGCCAGATAAGCTCCAGGATCGTTAGTTTCAAAGATCAAGCTCGTGACTAAAATTATGTAGACTTTTTGGTCTTTCTTGCGTAGTCAATATATAATGTTGAAAAGATCTAAATCAGAGATAAGGAACATATAAATGTTCTTCACATAAACTTCTTATCAGCGTTCCCAAGCCCTCTACTCGGTGAAAAAAAGACTTGAATCGAATGTTAATGCTTGCTCTGTGATAACAAAGCCGAAGCATATATTTAGTACAAATATAACAGTTAGGATAATCAAAATTAAAACAAACAAAAGAGCGAAGATTATGGAGTGGAATAAAATCGTATATAAAATATTAAAAAGTTGTAGTTTATGTCAAACACGAATGCCAATACGTTTAAATATTAATTAATGGCTCCCCAGTGGCACAGCGGTATGTTTGCGGACTTACAAAGCTAGAATCCGGGTTTCAATACCCGTGGTGGGCAGAGCATTGTGTAGCTTAGTGCATAACTACAAACAAACAAACATTAATTAATGTCTTTTATACAAACAAATTCGTAGTAAAACGAATTCCTAATTTCTTGTGCACCTGAAAATTTTGTTTTTAAATAAACAATTTTTTTTTTGGTTTTGTACAATAGCATTTCGTGAAAAAAAAATAATAATTAGAAGTTGTTGTTATTTGAGCGCTATATCCACCATGGAGAATCAAACCGAGGATATTAGCATTTTAAATTCAAAAACGTTTGTTTGTTTGTTTTTTGAATTTCGCACAAAGTTACACGAGGGCTATCTGCGCTAGCCGTCTCTAATTTAGCAGTGTAAAACTAGAGGGAAGGCAGCT
>NW_013667497.1:160420-163358 GCF_000517525.1 Limulus polyphemus
GTTTGGTGTGATAGGGATTCGAACCCACGACCCTCAGATTGCGAGTCGAGTGCCTTAACCACCTGGCCATGCCGAGCCCTCATGTTTAGTGTTTGTACGTATATGATTTGTGTTTTTTATTCTTTTTTTTATGAAGTGTCACCTACCACAAAGTGTTCCATATAAGAATTAATGACTTGTGTTTGTGCATTTTCTTTTAGTATATTTCTTGCTTCCATGTCCTGGTTGGTTTTCTAAATTATTTTCGTATTCGTGTAACATTATTGTTTTGGAGTTTTACTTGAAATCATGAAATTAACACTTATGAAACGTTTTGAGAAGATCTTGAAATTTTACACAAATGCTCAGAAGTTTCAGAATTTATACAATTCTTTCGTGTAAAAAAAATTGTTTTAAACATCTTGTTCTCTTTTATTCAATGACAAAACTGTCATATTTTATTTTGCTGTCATTTTAAGAAATACTTCATAAGAAAATAATTTGAAATATCAGTACTGAATATTTATAAATCGTGATTATAATCAACCACTTCAGATAAAAGCTAGTTTGTTTGTTTCAGATATCCCTGTGAAGCCACACAATGGCTACCTGCGCTAGTTGTCCCTAATTTGGAACATATAGACTAGAAAGAAGGCAGCTACACACCGTACCCATCGAAAATTATCACATTATACTGACAAACATACGTTTTTTGAAAATGTTTACAAATAAAAATTTAGGATCTCAAAATGGAAATTGCATTGTTTTGCAAATCTATACAAATCTAGTGAGAGATATCGCTATCCTTGTTACGCAAGTTTCAATGTCACTACCATTTCGTATCAAACCTGTATGATTTTACTTTATTGCTAACAAGTTAACGGGTTCCATTTTTATTGAAATAGGTTTTCACTGTTTCCTTCCTCAAACATTTCTTTATTGTATTACATTTATACTCTAACGGCCAAACGCAACAACTAAACCTATAACAATGACAGAAAACTAAATTATTAAACACTACTCAATTTCTAACAAGTTCTGTTAACCTAAACGTTTCATTAATATCAGTATGTTGTGATATGAAACTTTGCATTCATATTACCCTTTGCCTACAGTATGACGTGATTTGGAAACTCTAATTTCCTACTGCTCCTCCAGGGGATTAAAATTCAAATTAAATCCATTGGTTGAAAAAATAATAGACCTTAAATATTCTTTTAAATCGAAACTCAAAATGGTACTTTAGATTTTAATAATTATTTTAATTTTTGTAAGGTTTGATATAAACAAGTTATATGTTAGGTTATATTACATGGAGCTGTAATATAAAATAATAGTGTTAACAGAATAAAAAGTTCGTGTTACACCGCTAGGTGGCTACTTTCATTCTCCTCAGCGTAAAAGCGAGAGCTAGAAATTCAATCAAATTAATAAAGTCAAGGAAGTTGGCATCGATCTTATTTAACTGATTTGATAAAAAAGAACAGAAAGTAATTTTAAAGGCATGTTGCTGTATTCTCAATTTAATTATCCTATACGCAAAGTTATTTTTGTTTGTATGCTACCATTGTTTTATACCGATAGGTGGCTGTTTACAGTATTGCCCTAACAATATAAATGATGTTGCAGCATTTAAACAAAACAAAACAAAAAAAAGAAATGTAACCGTAATTTTAATAGGATTAATTATTTGAATGGCTAGCTACTTTTGAGATACTGGTGTAATATTTTAAGAAATAATGGCAGTATTTTAATGATTTTGTGTTTTTGTTAAGTACTGGAACGATGTAGAAATTCTAACCTATTTAGTCTTAGTGTTTGATTTTATTATTAATAATATGCTTCCATGCAGTCCCATTTGCCAGCAGATATTTTATTTTTGACATTTACAAATGATTCCAGATATGTTTAATCTAGCATCAAATATATATTACAGTTTCATATCAATATTTGACGGTATTTCACACCTGTTGAGGCTGTACAGCCCTTCGCCGCGTTCGCCCAGCAGGACTTCCCTTTCGATTCTTGGGGCACTAAAGCTTTCGCCGTGTCTGAGCTGTTTGGCGGCTGATTAGACGGTCGTTACACGGTAGTTAATTATCGTCGGTCCAGTTGGTGCCCCAATTTTTAGAATATTCTTAACTTTTACCGGCAGCAAGTTGACAGTGTAGATTGACAACTGGGCTATAAGGGGGAGGGGGCCGTTCACACCCGTTATTAACACTATCTAGCAAGATTAAAATTGATACCGCAACGGTCCTTACAGTCTCGCCGAGCCAGGAGGGAACCAGTGACGGCACATGGAAGTATTTCGTCCTTTCTTCTTTTATTTTTTAAGCTTGTCAGTATAAGTTATGTGTAACTGTGTTTTCGTATAGTTTTACGTAGTCTTCACAATATTTAAGTGGTGTAATGTCGTGCAATAAATAACTAAACATTAAAATTAGAATAAATTATTGCCCCCCTGTGGCACAGCGGCATGTCTGTAGACTTACGACGCTAGAAACCGGGTTTCGATACCCGTGGTGGGCAGAGCACAGATAGCCCATTGTGTAGCTTTGAGCTTAACTTCAAAAAAACAAGGATAGATTATCGTTAGTGTATATGTTTTTCAATATGTTCTGTACTCTCGAGTGCAAGTATTTGTCCGTCTTTTACTATACGTCTTCTATACATGTATTAGGTCGCTCAGAAATTAATGTCGAGTTATGGAACACTTTTATTAATCACCCCCCGAAAAACGTGCATTACTATAATAGTTAAACGAACCACCTAAACGTCACGTTAGTGTAGCCTATATAATGTGTAAAGTTTAGTATACTCTAATCCTTTATAGTGATGGCACATTACCAGACACACATTCGACATGCAACGCTGTTTGAATACAAGAAGGGAAACGACGCCTCTGTAGCCACAAAGCATATCAAAGAATTTTATGAAAATGTTTTGAACATTCATA
>NW_013667497.1:164343-174209 GCF_000517525.1 Limulus polyphemus
TTCATCTCGAACTCCTCAATCCACAGCGAACTGTCAATGCAGAGATCTATATTCAGCAACTGGAACCTTTAAATCAAGCCCTTCATCAGAAACGCCCTTCAGTTGCCAATCGGAAAGGTGTTCTTCTTCTTCTCCAAGATAATGCACATACACATGTGGCACGTTTGAAGCAACACAAGCTCATGGAGTTGGGTTGGGAAGTTCTCCCCACCCACCATACTGTCCAGATATGACACCATAAGATTACCATCTTTTTCGTTCGCTGCAACACCATCTCAATGGAAAAACGTATGCAAATGTGGAAGGTGTTAAAGAGGACATCGACATGTTTTTTTGCTTCAAAGCCAAGTGATTTCTTTAATCAGGGCATTAACAAAAGTATCATTGATAATAATGGAGACTATTTCATTTAATAAATGTTTTGTTTTGTTGTTCGGGTTTTTTCATCTAAACAAAAGCAACATTAATTTCTTGACGACCTAATATATAAGAACCCTATTAGGCAAGAAAAATCGCACGGTAATGAAAGAATAAAATTAACCATAAACGATATAACTGGTTGGGAAACGATTTGAATTCAAACTTTTGTGAGCTTCATTCTCGTCCACAGTATTTTTATTTATTTCAGTGAAAGACTTGCTAGCTGCATTTATTCTATTAATAATAATTCACGTACTTTTATTTTTTTATATCGATATAGGGATTTATTGCTTTTTAAAGGCTGCATACGAATTTTAAATAACTTATCTTAGTGCAGCAAAACAAATCTGAACTGAATGAACTGTTTCAATGAAGCGTGTGTCATAAAACGTGTAAATGCACAGCTTGAATCAATGCACGCTATAATATGGGCCACTTATAAATCTGAGGGTCCACAGTTCGCGTTCTCATTCAAACAGAATCAAGCATCGCAATATGGGGTCCGTCCGTGGGTATTTTATAAGAGTGACAGTCAATCCCGCCATTCGATTCGAGTAGCCCACGAGATAGTGGCGGTTGTTGAATAGCTGCTTTCCATCTCGCCTTTTAATTCAAAATTAGAGACGGATAGCGCAAGTAGCCCTTGTGTAGCTCTGCACAAATATCTGAAACGAAAAACACTGAACCAAATACACAATTATAAAAAAGTTACAGCAAGACCAAGCACTGGCCCCAGCTTACAACGAAACAAGAAGTTGAAACTTTCCAGATCTTGCGTTTGTGGCCTATTTCTCCAAAGTAACTACACTACTATCTACATTTACTTAGACTGATATGTACTTTATATTCAAATCTTTGAAGCATCGTTATGCTTCACCATTGTTGTGAACCACTGAGGTGCAGCTAGTGGTTACCAGAACTCTAAGGCAGGAAATACTTTATTTTGGATGTTGCATAATGCAAGGGCTAGAGAGCAATAGGGAGAGCCACACACTATTATGAATGCGCAGAATTTTTGTTTCTGGTCACATTTACATAAAGACATTAAAAAATAATGTAGCTACTGCTCCATGGGTGCAGTGGGTTACTGCATACAGCGTATGTTGTTACAGCCCATGTTGCTACGTCTAGTGAAGCTCTACCTGACAACTGTGATTTTAACAATAACCCTGCAGTGTAGTTGCCATTGTAAAATATTTGTCATAAGTCTGTCATATCCAAAGCACACCACCCTTTCCTGTTGGCTTTCCAAAACCCATCAAGCATACGAGGATGACGATTTCACAGTGCCCATTTTAACAGTCCAATTACACAGAAATCCATAAGCACCGTGTCCGGCGACTTGAACATACCTTTATGATCTAAGTATATAAAGATTTGGAGTCACAATAGGTTGTTACATACCCTTCACAAAAGTCATTGCATCATCGGTGAAATGCCAACCAATGTCAAATGTAGTTCTGATGTATTCTGTTTCACCGCGACCTTATATTGGTTGTAGTTGTCATGTGACTTCTTGATATGCATATTCAAAATAATTTGAATTGAACATACTTCGGATCCAAAGTCTTAAATTCTGCTACACTAAAACCGTGCTTATGATAAAGATAGTGATCACATGTTTGTCACTTCGCTTCATATCAAAGATGCAATACATAATTTCCTTCAACATTCCAATTTTCTCGACCAAAGCATCCAGCTTACCAAGCAAACTGTTTTTTTTTACAAAACATCCTCTTTCATCATCATGATTATGACCTTATTACATGGATCAGAAATCCACTCACACCAACAGATATCTATATTTTGTTAAAAGAAGCAACATAAAGTATCTTAATGACAAAGCCGCCAAAATCTGTGATGAAAATAAACTTCAAAGAGAAAAAAAAGAACACCTCTCTAAAGTTTCGAAACAAATGGTTCCCAACACTTTCATTTATTCCTACAGGAAAAACTCTACCCCACCATTATCCTTCTATTCGTTCCAAAACTAAGTTACAAGCTCTATTGGATGTATAAGATGTTTAACATTCAAGTATACTTTTTAGATGTCGCAAAACATTAAGAAACATGTTTACCAAAAGAAAAAGAAAAACAGCTGACAAATTAATACAAACATTAGCTACAAGATTCCAGGTTCGTGCAGTGAAAGCGTTATCGGAAAGACCAGCAGAACAATAAAACAAATAATAAAGGAACAGATGCCACCCAGCTTCTCTATCCGGAAAAACTACAACACCAGACACAATCAACAGGAACCAATGACAAATACTCAGATCTACTAGTAGCTTTAATGAAACCAGCCATATATTAACTGATTTATGATATAAGAAGTAGATGTAAGTGATTTACAACTTGTTTCTAAATCAAGTACATCCTTCTAGAACTTCACTATAGTGAAACCTTAATTTTTACTTTCTAGGTATTATCATAATTCTTCTCAGAGCAAAAGTCAACAATGAGGTCAGATTTCTCAAAGAGACAAAAACAAATCATTAAGTGAACATCAAATACACATGTACTTCATATTTTCCCATTTCATGCACACAACGTGCTACACTTTCATACAATTCTACTGATTTGTGTGCCAATAAAATTTTGACATGTTTATATGCCGAAAGTAGATAGTTAAGCACTGCTACAGTGGATAGTGAGTGAAATAAAATACAGGGGCAGTGCACGTTAAGCTACTTTTTTTCGTCTAACAAGGTATACTACAAGCATCATTGTAGGGTCAGAAAAACTAAAACACTTCTAATGCAATAGCAAATACAATGTATAGTCTAATTTTATATCGCTAACTTGTTCGTGAGTCTTTCTAGTCACTCAAAAAGTTTTATTCTCTCTATCGATACGAATCTATATCCATATATCTTCTCTCTCTCTCTCTCTTTTTGCTCACACTATTTTCCCCGTGTTGTAATCATTTGCATGTGTTAGCTCTGTTAGTTGAGCAGCTCTCACCAAGGATTATCCAGACGGTCCAATCTGTTAGTAAAGATCCCTTATTCCTAGTAATAATGAGACAAAATCACTGTGACCATTCTTCTGGCAAATCCAGCTATTGTTGTTTAATTCCCCTTACCTTTCATACACAAAATAACTTCGTTATCGGCATTAACTAGGCCTGTATAATTCACTCGTGTCAATGTCTGACTTCTTAAATCTCTCTCCCCTTCTCTTGTCATTTTGACCCAGCCCGTGCTCTATAAGTTCGTCAGTAAGGTAAGGTTTCAGTTAATCCGTTTTTTCTATTATTCTATATTTATGCATGCATCACGTTTCTTGTGAAGTTTATAGCTAGATAAATTGAGTTGCCGAAGAACACGGTGCGGTCCATTCCATCCTGAGTCCATACTCAGTCTCCATGATTGAAGTTTTCTTTCACATTTTTATCATAACCCATTTTCTGATGTATGGGTTCTTTTCCCACCTGTTTGTCTTGCTTACTTATGAATGCAACATTAGTAGTACACAGCCATTCAATATTTTGTGACAAAACTAAGGAATATTTTTAGTAGGTGGAGAATCATACATTTAATTTTTGGGAAGTGTACTTTATCTTCCAAACATCGAAAAGTTTGGAGACAAACTAATTGATTGTTGTTCTGATTCCTGTAAATCACAATGATATAAGGGAACTGATTATCTCATTCAGTCCACTGAGAATTAACAAATTTCGAAAGCATCCACTTGGCAGTTTGTACTGTTCACTCTCACACACAATTAGACTGAGGAAGATAAGGTGCAGTTTACTTTTTTACTATACATAACGTTTGGTACACATCAGTAAACATCAAGCTGCTAAAATTCACTATTTAAGTCGTATATTTCATCAGGTACTTTGAATTAAGACGTATACTGTCCTTATTACTCACGGAATGTGTTGGAGTAATGGAAAAGGATGAGGTTCAATCCATTTGGTAAAATAATTGGTTACAACCCATACACATCAATTACCATTATTTGTTTCAAGCTGAGGTCCAGTAAATCCATGACTATTCTCTGCAATGGAAAAATATCCCTTAGCATAGCTGTTTTTTTATCTGGGTTGCACACAGTACAGAGTTAACACCATCTATCTACCTCTTTGCAGTTGGGGTATTTTTAGGTGAAACTGATTTTCCTTGAAGGAATGGGATAAGTCCGTTGGAAAACAGGAATTTCGACAAGGTATTTATATGAAAGTAATTCTGAATTTCTCTGAACACTTGAGTTCGTGAGAACAAAATAAAGAGACTAGATACAATGTAACACACAAATTAAGAATCTCTATTAAATCACTAACATAAACACAGCCTGTGTACTAGCTTAGGACGCTGGACAACGACTTTTATTGCATAGTAAGCTGTTTTATCCCCACAATGTATCAGGCAGAATCGTATACCAGACTGATTAAACCTTAAGTTACTTACTTCAAAAGTAATGTCAGACTTACCCAGAGTCAGTACTACCCACGTCACTGATAACTCCCATTCAAACTTAAGGGAGGTCATAACCTCCAAGAATCACCGACCTACCATTGGAGAACACTGCTACTGACATCCATGCACAAGATATAGCAATATACCTATACCTCCCATAGGCAGACCAGGTTTTACCTCAAGAGAAAGACAACTAACAGAATCAGCTAGAATGAAAGCAACGACTTTCCTGACCGCATGCTATATGAAAACAGCATAGAATAACAGATTAATTCCTCAAAATACTATATTAAAATAAGAAGGTAGAAAATGTATGGTATGCTTATATACCACACAGGAATGTAGTCAGTAAAATCATATCCACAAGGCTGGTCAGAGTGTGTGCCTTCCTGGTGTCCTCTAATTATTATATTATATACTATAAGAAAAATCTCATGCCTTGGAGTTATAGGAACTACAAACTGGATAACCCTAGATTTCCTTTTTTTTGCTATAAATCACAATTGCTAGATTTTGTATGCTTCTATTCAAACTTCTTTACACGGTGAAGACCAAACTTCCTCTTGCTCTACAGCAAAAAAAAAAAGTGTCCAAACTATGTGTGGGTTATTTAGATGATCTTTCAAGAACTTTTTATTATTTACTCCTAGTAATCACCAATTCTCAGTACTTTTTGTTTGTTTGTGCATTTCATGGCAACTTTCAAGTAGTATTATGGGTAGTGTAGTACAATAACAATGCTATCATATCTTCCAATTCTTTAAAACGCATACGCCACTTCACTGATATGTGGTCCCTTCTAATTGTGAGTTATTATCCATACAGTTAGTGTTTGTATAGTTGAAACAAATGTTACAACTTCAAACAATTATTTCACTTTTTGTGCAGGAATGGCTTTCAATAGCACATGACGTGTGAATAGATTATATATTCTGGACCACATTACACCTGTAATAGAAATGCCCCAGTTCCACTCCCAAAAGTTCCACTGTATGATCCCATCTTTCAACATCCAGTTTCTTCCAGCATTGATTATATCCAGAGAAGCCTTCGCTTGACAGGATGTTCAACATCAGTATCTGTATGATGACGAGTTTTGTTTTTGTCCCAGGCAGCAATCAGAACCTAAGACACATTAGTATGTTCAGCAAGTAATGTACTGAGTTCTCTCTGCTTACGTATATCTAAATTGTTGATGAATTCTTCTATTAGAGACATTTAATTATTTGGAAAATGTATTTTCATATGGGTGTGTGGTGGGCTGAAGTAAGGTTGTCTACTCTGTTAGCTTCAATTCCTTCTCCATCACAAACTATTCTGGTGCCATTACAGCTGATTAACTTCTTATCCATAATCATATATATCATAGCTGGAATATATCTTCATCTCAGATATAATACAGACCAAACAATTGCAGTTTAGTGTCAAGACAGAAAATAATATGTTTAACGAGTAACCTTCATCGATGTATTTGCAAATGATAATGTATACAATTACATTCATAGTACACTACCTGTACATTTAATGGAATATTTCATTCCTCTTCTTAATGCACACTTGTACCCTACTGTTCCTGGTCTTTACTTTGTCAGCTGCAGCTCACGTGTTCCACGGGTCATGCAGTAGGTCCATCTCTAAGATGGATTTACCGGAACCAAGATCTATTACTAGTATATTAAGTTTGTGAGAAGTAGCATTGATTGTAAGCCATAGTCAAACACCTTTGCTCGATTTTAACTTAAGTCTAATATCCAGAATAAAGTTGATGTTCAGTGGCCTGAGCTTTGCTTTTCTGGAAATGCCTAGAATACTGCAAAAAAAAATAAAAATAAAATTCTGACTACTCCAACGTCAACTAAGAACTCAACCTTACAGACATGTCTGACTAAAGGCACAAATCAGTTTGGATAAACGAACCACCACCTTTCTGACACAGAGATATCAATAAATCTCATGAAACCTCTGAAAATCCAACAATAAATAGCCCTTTCATTGTTACTCGATACTGGGGCAAGATGTATGCTACTCCATATCTATAATTAAGCTAGTTTGGACAGTTTTGTTTCAAGTGTGCTGGCTACCCATAGCAACAGTATACATATTGGTTTCCCTCAAAATGTTGACCATAATACTTGTCTTACCACAGCTGTTATCCAGTAGGATAATATGGAATAGTTGAATTCCTGTCTCATGGATGGACCCCATTCTTGCTGATACTCAGCATTCAGTTAGAACTGTAGTTGAAGGCTGCAACTTGTTTTTCTGAAACTCTGGAAGTGCAGATACTTATGAAGGTTGTGTTAGAGTAGATGAAGTCACACTGATATCTGCTAATGGATTATTGCACTCTGAAGTTACAGTTTCAAATCTCATCACCACTGCCACAGCTTTAATTAGTGTCAGAATGGTCCTAATGCTTAAATGATGCAAGAAAGACTCACTTAACAAACCATTTGTAAAAGTTTATATGAGATATACTTCTAGTCAGTTTCAGCTATACTCTAAGATGCTTTGTCATGTAAATGATACCAAGAAAAGTTGTTAGACTCTCCGAGATATTCTGCCTCGAACTTTGACCTATTTGATCTTTTTCACTTTATAAAACTTGTTACAGAGATCTTCCATACTAAGTCTCAGTTATACATGTGGTTCTGGTGTTCAACAGCACCCATCGTGGTTACCAATAAGTTCTATATGATTTGACTGTTTTTTATTCAAATGTTCCACAGAGTTACCTGTCTAAGTTGCCTCAATCCTCTCCACAACATCTTTTGCAGCACCTTTATATGATGGAAGACTGATGTATATCCTAGCTGAATTCCTAGTTGAAAAGCAGTGATAACTACATTAGCTCATTGTGAAGGCAATGCTGGCTTAATTAAAGCCATCAATGGTGCTTAGCCATAATCTGTAACTTGTGATGCTTGAGCTTATTGTTAAGAAATCGGTAATTTGTGGACCTGGAGCTGAGGAGCACTATAATGGAACTCCCACAGGACCAGAGTGCATCCTAGATCATTAGCTTTTATATCATGCCTTATGTTTTCATATCCTCCATACCAAAAGGGAATGGGCTAGCTAACAGGATCAATGACTCTAAATGAGTCAGGTAGTGGATCAATAATCTCAGTAGGAAGTGTAAGGCACTTGACACTTGAATGGAGCACTTGGTGAAGTACAGAGCTGCACTCCAGGTTTACAATTCGGCTACTTCTCACTCCATGCCCATCATCCCATTTTAGCCTAGTTCCAGTACGTGCCTCTTTATCCCAGCTATATTTTCTTTCTCCTCAATGAAGAGAAGCAGTTCTTGCTGCTTTCACTAAAAATACAAAAAGTAAGAAACAGATTATACAAATAGATTTTTCATATCGCTTATGTTGCTCAAACGTTGTGTTAAGGTTACATCCCCAAATGCATCTGGTGTTGAATGCATTGCGGCAGTGTATACTGTATTATTATACCTACAGGTAGTCAGATACGTATAATAACATGAGAGACACAAGATCTAATAATATGGACTTTCAGATGTATGTGAGATATATAACTTTATTATCTGATCGAAGTTGGCAGACAGTGAAATTTGTAATATTTGGATTGAATGATGATGAAGGGATAGGATAAAATAAACTGATAGATATATGAACATAACCTTGTTGACACGACTCAAAGACTGCTCTCTCTCTCTACTTAGACGCTCATCATAAGATTTTTAGGTGATGACAAAGAAATCATACCCTATCTGTGAAAAATTTACAAAAGAATGAATGCTTGAGAAACTTGTAGAAGATTTTATACCAAAAGTTTGAGAATGATAAATAACAAAAACCAAATTCACGTATCGTAGCTACAATGATAAGATACAACAGTGACAAACATCAATCTCATTACAGGTCCAAATTTAATAAGGTGTACAATACCTTGAATTTGTGGTAAGAACATAATGGTTGGAATGAGAATTAAATATTGTGAAGAAGTGATCTTGAACGTGTAGCTAAAGTACACAGAACAAGCAAAGTTTTAGGCAAGATAATACTCTCAAACAACTTCTGTTCCACCCACAGAACCCTGATGAAGATTCCACAAAATGCAGTTTGACGCAAAATTAAATGCAGAAACGACACTATTTAGTACAGCAGCTGAAGCTCGTGGTTAAGATGTTACATAGAAAACATGAAACTTAGTCTAACTTCCACATTCTCTTTACCTCTTTTAAATCACACATGAAATTCTCATAAAATCCAAAATTACTAAAATCCAAATCAACTAGAGGGGTCGCACAAGCTAGGAATGCTAGGTGCTACTTGAGTAAAATCCCACTTTCGAAGTTGCAAACAGACTGCAAGCAATTAATTATCTATAATGGTCAAATTACATGGACAAAGATAAATCAAAATAAACACTCTTGTGTGTATGTGGGAAATAAGGACATTTCTTTGAAGAAGAAACTTAAATACATTCACAATAAAATGTCCTTTTAAGTAAACATCTATTTATATGAAGTTTGATCACAATGAATATTACAGTGAATTCGAACAAAAAACCAAACAAAGCAGGTAATAACCTATATCTGTTGTGGGAATGTGACAGTGAGCAGGATGTGTATTACTTTGTATCTGTTGCACATGTACACTGATATATGACAAGCAACCTATAAATTCCACATATAATAGGAAAGTCGAAATGAAATGCTTTGCAGAGAATAAATCAAATACAGAGCAGTGGATTAAAGAGAGTAAACTTAGTTATTTAACACATAAATACATTCAGAAGTTCTAAGCTGCTGGTTTAACAACTCATAGTGGATGCTATTCTATTTTATTTCAAACTTTCCAGTCTCTTTAGCTCTGGAACTTGGGATGAGCACTCTTCACAAAACAAGAACTGGAGACCTCGTAAACACTACCTTGATTCTCATCCCAAAACTACTTGAGGTATCCAAATTGAATATCACGGTTAGTTCGCATTCAAACTCAAACTGATCACTTTGGAATGGCCTGTATGTAAACTGAATCAAGCTTA
>NW_013667497.1:174249-183737 GCF_000517525.1 Limulus polyphemus
GAAAAAAAATTCTTGTAATTCTAGATTAAGAATGTAGTGTTACAAAAATATAATAGGCCTCACATAATATCTTATGAAAAGTATAATTAATCATTAATGGTTAAAAAAATATTATAATACATGAGCTGAACTTCATAACAGAATAGTACTGAAAATATTTAATCGTCAAAAATATATGAAATGACAAAATGGGAAACGAAAAAAGAAATTCAAAATGAATACGAAACATAATAGAACCAAAACAATGCTTAGACAATGTCAAAAGAGAAAACCAAATCAGAATTAAGTAAATCAGATACCACGTGATCAAACATAATCAAATCTTAGGTATTGCTGTGGCTCAGGTTAAATTGATTTCAGCAGAGACTTCTAAGCAGGTCTGCTTTATAACGGGAGGTTCGGCAGGATAAATCAAGAAATGACACTGGATTAGTAAAGTGAGTAAGGCTGGACGTAATGTGTAACACAAATGAGAACGATTTTTATTTATCAAAGACACAACATACAGTGTGTATAATTGTTTTGGACACTGGACGGTCGCCTTTCATTGGACTCGTGAATTGATATTTTCTTCCCTCGAGAAGTCTTCCTCTTTATCAACTCATTTGAAATTCTGTGTAGACTACATGTATGAGTTAAACAGTAATGAAAGGGTTTATTTATAGGTATGTTAAAAAATAGAGTAAAAGTACATCTACGTGTAAGATAAACAAGAATTGTAAGGATGCACTTACATAAAAGCTCGAAACATTAGTGTAAGGATGTTAAAAGTAGAACAAGGATTTGTCTATAAGCTTTTGTTTGTTTGTAATTAAGCACGAAGCTACACAATGGGCTATCTGTGCTCTGCCCACCATGGGTATCGAAACCCGGATTCTAGCGTTGTAAGTCCGCAGATATACCGCTGTGCCACTGGGGGGCTTGTCTATAAGCAAGTTCAAAAATATGGTTTAAGGATACAATTGCAAACTCAAAATTTACTGTAATTATATACCTACAGACTTTATAAGATCAAAAGTAATGTAAGGTTATTTATAATTATAAGATTTGAAAGGCTTATTTATTTTGGAACTTAGGACAATGAAAGTAGGGAAAAAAGTATGAATCAAAATAAAAGTTATAAAATTGTTATCTTAAATAATCTTTTATTTTATGGATCATAGAATTATTAGTTTGCTTTTACAGTGTTTTAAGTCTATTGTAAGGCAGTCTGAACTGTCTGTGTCATTAACAAGGCAGATTAAACTGCTGATCTATGGCGAGCGGTTGGTAGAAGCAGCTGTAATAAATAAGTGAAGACAATTCCATCTTTCGTATCACTCCTGATCATTTTCTCTTCTTACTCTATATAGCTAACTAATCGTTTTCAACTAAAAAATAAAAGTTTAGAATTACGACATTATTGCTAATTAATACTATTTGTAGTATGTTTATAATGCACATAGAACATTTTCTATTCTTTATCATTATTAAACGTCCACACACGCACGTCATATGGCTGGTGTCATTTTGACCAGTTTCGTCTCGGTCCTGTAACAGAAAGGTGCGGCTACTTGGCCAATCAATCCCTAGTTTGTCCATGACGAATTCATGTTGCTGCCCTTATCCATAAACGGGCCGCCCCACATGAGGCACGTGCGAAAGACTAGACTGCACGCGGTATCAGTTGTTTCAACACCCGCCAACAAGCTGTACAGATATAAAGAGAAGTCAGCACACAGCATGAGGAAGTGTGTGAGCATGCCATAAGAGTTACATTGATCAATCCTTTAATCTTATTAAACAGAGTATCTAATTCCCATACTGTCTTTGGACTGATTCTAGAGCGATAGTCCATTACTTACATCTAGTGACTTTGGCTTTTTCAACACTATCACTCAGCTGGGACAGCTATCAATATCATGTTCATCTCTGGCAGTTATATGTTGTATCATTCAGCTCCAGCATATTCGTCTCTTCTGCCGACCACTCTCGCAGGACCCTACGGCTGGCCCTGCTACGGAGGAACAGGGACAGACATTGCTGTCGACGGGGATAAAAAAACAACGCAGTCTTACAGCGGAATCTCGGCTGTGGGAGATCGACAAGCTTCCCGGACTACAGTTCCCACAGTCCCAGTCCCGCGAAAAGCCACCTGTGTCGTCCTGTCACGTACTTCGACTCCATCCTCCCCTCAACCGGTGTCTCCTTCAGTGTCAAGTCGTGACCTTAAATTTGGCGTAGACAGGATTCTGGCAGATGATTCAAGTTTGAAAGAAGAAAAAGGTATGGATAAAAGATAATAATACAGACACTCAGTCAGCTGGAGTGCCCTTACCATCTGTTAAAGTATTAACTCATTTTCTACCTATCCAATAATAATAATACATAGACTTATGTAAAGAAGTAGGGCGGTCTGCTACCAAAGATTCTACAGCTTTAACAGGGCTTTTAGTCAGAAACACGGTATAAGCAATAGAAGTAAGTCTAAGGTTACGTATTATGTTGATAAGCACATTCATATCTTTCATGAATGCCATCCAACACAGACAAAAGGTTTCTTATCACCCTTGAATCACGTGCTCATACGTACACACCAGTACGTTTCGTACTGTGACATGTTGAAAGCTCAGATATGATTTTCAGGTGGAAGGATGAAGAGAAACGACTCATCATTGTCTTTAGCTGGCAAAGTTCACCACAAAAAACAAAAATAAAAAGTAATTTCAAAATCTATGACATTACGTTATCTGTCACGTTGCTTGATTCATTTAGACATTTTGTTGTTCACTATGCATTAACGTAGACTTTCATATTAATTAAAATGCAAAAAGGAACGTTAAATAGAATACAGTGCATAATCGTCCTTGAAACGTGTTGTTTATTACCAAAACAACATTATTATCTGCTACCACAAATAAAAACTGTTTGGTGACCATCTTGGAAATCTGACTTGCATATTTTTATTTTGTTGTTTCTTTGTTTTGTTTTTGGCATATGGCTCCCAGATTTTCCTCACATTAAAATACTATTTCCATGGTGACGTAGTTAATAAGTAAACTGCGATTTTTTTGTAGCAATTTTGAAATCGCACTTGACCGTCACAAAAACAAAACGGTTAAAACTAAGTGTACTTCTACAGGAACTCTTTGGAATTCTAAAAGGTGGTACTAAGTTTCGTTACTTGTTGTATTTATTAAAACCACAATTTAAACAGTATATGATGAGGTTCTACAGAAAACTTGGTACCCCGTACATCGTGAAGCATTTTCATAACTGACTGTACTAAATTTATGTGTTTTATGTCAGAAAATATAAAACTTCTTAACTGACAATCTATGGATAAAGTTTTGACCCGTCGATGTCGGAATTCGACAGGAAGTTTTGTTTTGTTTTTGCTTCTTTCTAAAAATTCTTCAAACAGCGTTTAACGTTGCTTTCCTTTCTTTAGAAACAAAGGGTAATTTTAACAAAATATGTCTGTGAAAAAATAGATTAGTAAGATATCGACAGTGCTTTACTCTGAAGGTTACAATACTAAAACAAACCTAGAGACCCATGAACAGCCTTGAAAATATTAACATAAACCACACGGTTCGTAATATGTAATCAGTTACACATTAAAGGCAATACGTCAAATTTGATCCATCCTATTAGGTTCCCTGTCGTATGATAACTTGTAAAGCACAGCTCTGATGACAACCAATATATAAAATGAAGTCAAATAATACTGATATATAGGAATTTTTCCTTTTTAAGTGTACGTTGAAGGCATACTAATATATGATATTCCCTTTTAACCATTCCATAATATCAATTCTCCTTTATGTTTTGAGTGAAACAGCAATTTATTAACCCTAAGAACACAGCTTGTTATCAAAATGTGATAGCATTACTAAAAAAAATTACTGCTGAATTTTTCCTATTCGGAAACAAACATATTACGTAAAAAAGATTTTTGCAACGTCTAGAAAGAAAAAGATAATATAATACTTCATCTGCGCAGAGTCGGAGTGTTCATATTATGTTAAACAATCTTCTCGATTCGGTTTAATAGGCTTAAGCTCTACATAAACAACATTACTAAAAGTTGGGAGTTGCAATGTTTATCTTAAGCACGAGTTCTTTATTCCTGCTTGCAAAGTCTGGTTATATTTAAACGTTTACACTGAGAAAAAAAAAGGGGGGAGTTTTATAGGGGTCAAGTTACAACATTTAAAGGAGAGTTCAGAGGTTTATCATCGAAATTTACCGACTATATTTTTATTTAACTAGACATCTTGTAACAAGTTTCAGTTTTAATTATTAATATTTTGTGATTTTTTTTTATATAACTAATTTACTTAAAAGGTAAATAGCTGATCGTGTTTTGTTTAATTTTTTTTATCTGACGTCACTGATGTACATCAAACGCCCATAACTGAAAAAAAAAACTGTGAACGCAAAATATGCAAATATATAGCAAAAAGCGCGGGAGAGAGGAGTGGAGGCTATTTCAATGTTCAGCCGACGGATCACATACGAAATCACGTGATTCGTCCGAAACAAAATCTTTGCTTACTGCATCGACCAAACGTAGTAGCACTGAAATACCTACAGTATATAACTAATTATCATGGGGCCTGGCATGGCCTAGTAGTTAGCGAGTCCAGAATGTGAATCTGAAGATTCAGGGTTCGCGTCTTGCTGCAGAAACTAATGTGCTCCGCACTTTGGAGCCGAGGTTGCACCATAAGAGTGACGGCCAAATCCTATTAATCAGTCAAATACGAGTAATCCAAGCGTTGGCGGAGGGTGCTTTTAACTAGCTGCTCTCCTTCTGGTCTATGAGTTCATTATTCGATTATGCGCAGATAGCCCTTCGTGTAGCTTTGCGCAAAAATTCTAAAACAAACAAATAACGGCTTCTCAAACAGTTTGTGAGAAACTATGAAAGAAAATGAGAAAAACGTGATGAGTAAGATGTCTTCATCCGAAACCGCAGGCAGGGACACAAAGTTAGAGCTCCCATTCGAAGAAAAATTATACTTAACACATTGCGGGAAGCAGCTTGAAGTCTTTCTGTTTTCTGGAGAACATTGGTGTCTTTAAAAGATGACATTTCCGGAGAAGTTTTGACTCTGCTATTTCTTCTTCTTTTTATTTTCGAACTAAATTATTTAATCGAATGTTTATGTTTATTACTATGTAATGTCTATACTATTAGCCTGCTATCTATTCGTGTCTGGTTTTCTCGTCATTAAAATGTCAACTCTAGTGAATGCTTCACGTCAGTCTGCAGTCTCTGTGTTAAATCAAGATTCAGTAATATTTGTAATTTGACAACCTGCCTCGGTTCTTAAAAAAGTTTCTTATCTGATATTTATTAAAGTTTATTTGCTTTTTCCTTACTGTTTCTGCGTTCAGCTGATCAATTTGTCTCCTGTATAGAAGAGCTAAATAAATCAACGGATAAGTAAGATAGCGTTTATGAAATCCCAAATTACAGTCAAAAGATTTAGAAAAACCTCTGATTTAACTGTTTTATAATGCCATTAAGTTTCTTTTTTAGACCTTACTCGGTTTTATTTCATTTTGTTCCCTATTGTTAGAGCAGTTCTTTGGAATATTATTACAGTTCTTATAATATATGATTATCATGTTTAGTTGTCAAAAGGGGCAAAATATTGCCTTAACTTTGGCGAACAATGTAAAGTTATGGGCCTGGAAGTTAAGCCTTTTTTCAAGTTTTTGTTAATGTTTGTAAGAGTGCCTAACTTTAAACAATTGTAAGTTAGCCAATCTCGTTCCATGTTTACACTTTTTTCTACCACATTCACGTGGATGTAGTGAGATAAATCTAGTTTAATATCAACACGTGAGTGCCTTCAGCTATCAATATTTTTTCTTAATTTGATTCAACTTTTAATTATAGAGTTCTTTATAAACAACGTATGAGTTTGATGTAATGGTTCGATAAGGTTTAATTATCTAAGAGCCAATATTTCAAATATTTTTTCTTTCACTTTTACACGACAGTTCTATTTTGATAGGCTTGACGAATCTATATGTATACGATATTGATCAGTGGTGAAGTAAGTCAAGCACCTGTATTGGATTTAGTATTTTCAACACGAACTGCACCCCCTGCAATACATAGGCTAAACGGCCAGGCTAGAGACCCCAAAATTCACTCACAGTCGTCTCTATTTTAGAACTGCTGACTAAAAGGAGGGCAGCCAGTTAGCAGCACCCAACGCCTGTTTACACGGCTACTCTTAAGCCAAGAGTGGGACTGACTGTTCCGTTGATAATTTGCCTACTGTAAAAAGTATGGAGCGTGTTCAATGACATTTCGCCGGCTCGAACTTAAAGTATATGTGTCTGGCCGTCCGGTACGCTAACCACTAGGCTACGTCCAGCCAACTACTTAATGGTAAATTTCTAACGAGACAAAAAAAGTAAAATAAACATCTTGAGTATAATTATAAAAATACGGTTACACCAAATAGCGGAGGATCGTGTCTAGAATTAGCAATAGCGAAAGCTTGGTTTACGACGTGCGTTTCAATTAATTCGAAAGCTATTAATTATTCTTATTTATAACTTCCTGTGTTACTAGCAGATTTTGTTCTTTCTGGTCAAACTTACCAGAACTTTCTTACTTGTTAAGCACAAAGCTACACAATGGGCTATCTGTACTGCTTTCTGTTGTGAATATTATAATTACTTATGCTTATACAATAACGTTAATGTGTCATCTATGTTGGAATGAATTTAATTCGAGTGAGACCAAAGTTATAAATTAGCCCCCCTCCCAATGTATGTCTGTGGACTTACAACGCTAGAAACCTGGTTTCGAAACCCGTGGTGGGCAGAGCACATATAGCCCATTGTGTAGCTTTGTGCTTAATTACAAACAAACATAAGCTATAAATTACCAATTTCAATGTCATTGTAGCAAGTTTTGGTAATATTCAATCAAACTAACGTGTGCAACCTGTTAGAAATACTATACAAAAGATATTGTATGCTGATATCACAAACTTGTCTGTATAAAACATTTACAAACGAAGATGAGCAATCACGAAATAAAAAAGAGGGAATTTAAGAATACTGAAATAGTTTAAGTGAAATATTTTTGCATGTACTGTATAAAAGTGCCATTCACACTGTTATGTGTTCACTCACATGGTTTAATATCCTGGCTTTCTTTTATTTGAAATTAACAACTTTGAATGTTCATATTAATAGCAGGTTTCAAGGATCCCCCGATGATTCACAGAGGTTCAATGTGCTAATCAAGTTTCTCTTTTATCCCCAATTACTTATAGGCTACCCCAAGTGGGTTTCATACCCCAAAACAAACCACGTTACGATACTTGAGTACGTGTACCATATTTAGCATCGCTAGCTCGTGAAATATGGCGCCCTCGGGATCCTGAGAGGACAGGAACAAAACATCCGATGTCAGATTTGGGTTTAGGGACCGTGGAAAAATACTCCTAAACCCCTCACCCATTATGCCTGTGTGACCTTCTGGGCGCGTTTTAGTCCTGATATGAGGACTACGTCGTACAGATAACGACACCCCTCGGACCATTCCGAGTGCGCCTACCAAGTTTGGTCCTGCTAGTTTCAAAACTTGTGGGAGGAGTGTCGTGGACAAATAAATTCACACACAACTTGAACATCACCAGAGACCCCAAAATTCAGTCGAAGTCGTTTCTAATATTACTGGCTAAAAGGAGAGCAGCCAGTTAACAGCACCAAACTCCTATTTACACGGCTACTCTTAAGCCTTAAGCGAAGAGAGGGAATGACTGTCTCTTTGATAATATGCCTACGGTAAAAAGTATCTACTTTCTAGCGAAACCACAGCCATGGGAACGGAGATTGATTAATGTTAAAAGCTATAGAAGCAAGACACTAGCCTTAGCTTTTCAGAATATACACATATTTAGTTGTAGGCCAGTGTTTTCGTATCAAAATTTTATAGAAAACTTGAAATTTTGAGTTAAGCCTAAGCTGTCAAATCAATAAAATATTTTAAGCCAATTTTCGAATCATGTTTGTCAGAATTTTATATTTAGCATTAATATGTAAGAACGCTTGAGTTTAAAAACAATGTGGACTTTCAGATGTACGTAATATTTTACCAGAACTTTTTTAGATCATGTGTTTAAATGTCAAACGCCTAAACTGGCTAAGCAATATCGGCTCTTATGCTTAAAACACGTGCATTTTTGTCATAGGGTATAACACACTAGTGCTGGCAAAGCCTTTTATGCCTATTCATGAGTGTCTTATATCACGTCTTCGATATACTGGGCTTAAAATCAAATCTTAAAAGCGGATGGAAGAAACCTTAACTTTTGATATATCCGGGTTTGAATTTCGAACATTTAGATTATATGAGGGGTTTATTTTTTCAATGATTTTCTTTATAGTCATACAAATTAGTATTTTTTCGATGTGAAAATTTCCCGTTTTGTGACGTTATGGGCAACGTAAGTGATTTTGTTTTTTCATATCGTTTACAGAATACCTAATCAATGTTATTATCACAAGAAGAGAACATTCAGCTTTATCTTTAAAATGTATATAAAATTAATTTATGTTCCATGTTTTTGCAATAGGTTCAAAATTATTCAAAGCTGAAACAAATACTTAAAAGAGCATGGCTCTACCTTCTCATAAAATATACATTTAGAATAACCTTAAACTTAGAATTTTGTTATGTATATTTTATAAATATTTGTGTTATAGATATAAATCATTTACAGCAACCGCGTATAATTAAAATTATTAAATCATCATTTTAGAGCTTTGAAACTTTGATTTAGTTTACAAAATCTAGTCGATATGATTCTAGGCAGCACTCACTGATTCAGAAACAATTTGCGCGACGTGTCCTGAAAATTGACGACAGCAACTAATGTAGAAAAATGTAAATAAAGTCAATAGCCATGAAGAACAAGGCTGATGATATGGCTAAAGCTAAGATCACAAAGCCAAAAGGGAAGCTTTTGGCGTTATCAGCAAAACTTGTTCAAAAATGAACTCAAAGAGTTTGCATATCAGTCTTTGAATTCCTGATAACAAAACTGCCTCAAATCTTGTTGGATTGTGTTGGTTTTTTGTTTTAGTACATGCCTTGTTTGTTGAATTATTAAATGTGCTAACACTCTATTCGTTGTCTTTTTTAATACATGTTCACTGATTATTCAACTTTTGTTTGTTTGCACTCTAACTCCTCCGAGCCTATTGGGCCAATCTCAATTAAAATTTGTATGTAAGCACTATGAACTATGGGTAGTGTCCTAAGAGGGTCTTTCACAACCACACACTCTCATTCAAAGTGAAACATATAGTGCTTGGTAAAATTGTCTTTCACAACCATACACCACATTCAGAGTGAAGCATAACATCTCGTCAAACTTATAAACTTTACTTCTATTCATCAAGTAGTGCTTGGTAAAACTGTCTTTCACAACCACACACTCTCATTCAAAGTGAAACATATAGTG